>NC_133620.1:81263268-81435768 GCF_048593235.1 Sminthopsis crassicaudata
AGGAAGTTTTCTCAGTGGGAGTTGAGAATATATCAATTCAAATAGATCAGTTCAAATATATCAATGAAACCACAGGTCTTGCCTAAAAATAGAGTCAGGAGGGAAAAGAGGTAGCACATCCCACAAGTCAACATTTTGAACTTAAAATCAAATGCTGCTAACATCCTAATAAGTTGTGGGACCCTGGATAAGTCCTTAAACCTCTGTGTTCTTCAGACAACTCCCTAGAATTTACCTACTAAACCAAAGATGATGCTGTTTTTATCCTTACTGGTAAAGAGAGTTTCAAACTTTTGTTATATATTTGTGCATACTAATGATCTGAAGGTTCACTTATGCAGCAATTACTTTAATTCACTAACAGCAAAGTATTAGTACATGTGATTTTATAAGGCTAGAGTAGACACTGTTCTCACAACTCCCTACTCTTACCTCTCCCCATACCCTCCAAACAGAATGCTAACAGAAACACTGTAGATCAATCACTAGTATAGTGATCTTATTAGTTGAAAAAGATTCAGTGAATGGGGGAACTAAATCAATATTCCCTATTTAGGAATTAGGAAAGTTAGTGGTTATAGTCAATTAAATGAACACTCTGAAGAACACTAGAGGGCTAGTTTGGGACTCAAGGCTTTACTATATATAATGTGAAAATGGAAATAGTTCTCCTCTTTCTAAAAAGGATAGAATTAAGACTAATGGTTAGTGTTGAGAAATAGTGAGGTGATTGTAAAGTTCTTGAATTGTAAAGGTCTGGTCGTCCCTAAGTTATCCTTAGGGACTGCTGTCTCAACTCAATCTCCCAGCCAGACTCTCTCCCTTCCAGCCTGCCGTCCCAACTCTGTCCCAGACTCAACTACTCTCCAGACCCAATGCTGCCCTCTTTTATCCTTGCAGAGATCGTAGTGAGAACTCAACGGGGCCTAGGGAAATACTTCAACCAATGAACTTGCTCCTCTTAAAGGTGCAAACTTCTTTTAAACATGTAAACTCTACCTCAGAAGATCAAAGGTGTAAACTCCCTTCAAAGGCTGGAACCAAAGGTGTGAATTCTGAGCTAGAGAACTGTTTAGACAACCTGAGTTCTCACCTTTTAATCCTAACAGGTGATAGTCTCTCTTCTTTGGTCAGAATACCTTTGGAATACTATTTAAGGTTCAGCAAAGCATATTTATAGTCTGAAGAAAATAAAGAAGTAAAAACAAAAATGAGGAAGAGACAAAAGTCCATACTAAGTCAAAAGAAACAGAAATCTTGAGCAAGTAAAGACCTAGGATGGTTAAGATTATTGTCTTCAATTATTTGAAGGGTTATCATATAGAAGGATTACATTTCCACTTGATCTGAGACAGTAAAACTTAGTACAAGGGGTAAAAAGTTTGGAGGGGCAAATTTAGATTTTAGGAAGAAAATCCAATAACTGTTG
Source organism: Sminthopsis crassicaudata (assembly GCF_048593235.1). Taxonomy (NCBI): domain Eukaryota; kingdom Metazoa; phylum Chordata; class Mammalia; order Dasyuromorphia; family Dasyuridae; genus Sminthopsis; species Sminthopsis crassicaudata. The sequence continues at coordinate 81,264,698 of NC_133620.1, forward strand.
AAAAATAGAACAGGGTTCCCCAAGAAAGAGTGGCTTCTTCCTGAAAACTTTTAAGATCTATGATGGAGGGCATTCTTATTCAGTTAGGATGGATTGCTTCTGAAATCTCTTGTAACTTAGAGATTTTATAAAATTAAAGAAAATAGAATTTAGCTTATTGTAATCAAAAACTATGTAATGATTAGGTAATAATACTAGGAACTACAAATGTAATTTCCTGGATGAGGAGCTCCCACATGAGGAAAGTCCAACTACTGGTTGAAGGTAGAAATGGAAGAAGAGATTCTTTTCTACAATTTATAATCTTCGAATTGCATAGCTCGAATTTTCTGAATTAACATACTGACAGTATATGTCAGAATTGGATATGAGGATTACTATCCACTATATCTGTGTTGTCAAACTGAAGTAGAGCCCTCTGAATCATATATATATATATACAATAATGTATATATATATATATATATATATATATACATTCTTGTGAGTCAAATACTGGTTTAGGAGACCATGTATTAAAATTATCTATGTTTTATTGTATTTCTACTTCTTTTTTTTGTTTTTTTTTTTTTTTTTTTGAGGCTGGGGTTAAGTGACTTGCCCAGGGTCACACAACTAGGAAGTGTTAAGTGTCTGAGACCAGATTTGAACGTGGGTCCTCCTGAATTCAGAGCTGGTGCTCTATCCACTGTGCCACCTAGCTGCCCCCATTTCTACTTATTTTCAAAATTACATTTTAATCTTATTTGGACACATTTTTTTATAAATGTTCTGCACCACAGGAGGCTTGTGAACGTCATGGTTGACAACTCTGCAGTACACAACACTAGCTCTCATAATAATTAGAGTGTTTTGTTTTGTTTTGTTTTTCAAGTAAATTATCTTGTCAAGTTATAAGCTTCCCATTACTAAGAGTTATCAGAAGTTCCATGAACATTTCAAGTTCATATGTAGAATTACTGAAATTCTCACATAATGGATAATCATCCTCAGTTCCAGAAAAACCTTGATTCAAAGTCCACCTTCTTACATATATTGTTAGTATGAACATAGTTAACTTACTTAATTTACCAGTGTTTTAGGCAACTCAAAAATTATATTTGAATGGGAATGTCATTTATAATACTTTGAACTAGTGATCATCCAGCCTCTTCTTGAAAAATTTCAGTGATGGAGAACTTGATACTTTCCAGGACTAGTCTATAATAATTATCAAGTTTTTCTTTAGTGTTTTCAGATTTATTATATTTAAATTTAGTGTATTTCTTTAAGTATATTAAGAACAAATATGTAAACCATGTGCAAAATAAACAATGCTTAAATATAAGGTAATTAGGGTAGCAAGGCAGTAATGTTTAGAGAAGTCAGCAAAGATTTGCGTAGAAAATGATTCTTGAGATACACTTAAAAAAAAAAAAAAGGTTTCTATGAGTTGGAGGTAATCAAAGATAGCATTCCAGGAATGAGAGGGTGCCATGTGTGAGAAATGGATAGAAATTCAGTTTAGTTGGATCACAGAGAGTGAGAAAGGGAGTAATGTATATCAAATCTAGATAGATAGATTAGGGTCAAGTTGTGACAGTTATAAATGCCAAACAGAGCAACTTAGGGTTTATTCTGCAGGCAATCCCTAGCTACTGGAATTTAATAAGCAAAGGAATAATATGGTCAGATTCAAGGAAAATAACCTTGGCATCTGTGTATAACATAGATTAGAAGGGGTAGTGATGGAGGTAGTTTAAGGAGAGAGGATCATTGCAATAGTTGTGCAAGATGGGAGGAGGATCTGAGCTAAAGTTGTTTCTCTGAGTAAAGAAAATTGATTGGATGGGCAACATTATTAAAGAAGAAATAAGATTTAGAAACAATTTAGATATGTGATGTGAGGGAGACTGCAGCATGAGCAATAACACTGATTTTACAACATGGAAGACTGGAAGAATGGTTCTGCCTTTAGGCAGAGATATGGAAGTTTAGAAAACTTGCTTGTTGGGAGAGGAGCCCTGTAGGAAAAACATCCATCCTGCACATAGTGAAAAATCCCTGGATTTTGAGAACACTAAGGAATATCCATTTTGAAATGTCTCCCTATAACTTTTATCAGCTATAAATGTAAGGGGTTTGGCTTGGTGGCTGCTATGCTATTTAACCTATGATCCTGAAAATTAGAATGCTCCTCAAATGCAGTTTTACTCAAAAGTACAAAAAAGTAAAGGAATCAAAACAAGAAAATAAGGAAAAAACAGCACTGGATAATCTAAGGAGCTACAAACTACCTAATTATAGTTGTGGGCATCTCATTAACAAGGAAATGTGCTACTGCTTTTAACATCCCCTTCTAGTTCAATGTAAGAGAGGAAAATGAATGAAAAGATAGAGGAATGAAAAAGCAATTACTAAGTGTTCACTCTTTGCCAGAAATCATACTAAATCTGTGGTTATAAATATTACAAGAGACTCTGCCTTCAAGGAGATCACATTCTAATGGGAGAGATCATCCATATGGAGAAGTAGTTACCAGGATATACTTTGGTTAGGGGAATCATAAAGATATTGCAGTGATTCACAGGGTCATTGTTGGTATGTTCTTTTCAGAATAGTTTGTAATATTGATTTGGTTACTTGTCCAGGGTAAGAGATGGAAATGTGTATGTATTTTGAGAGATTGAAAGGAAATATATATGTTAGAAGAGTAAATGGCAAGATGTCCCAGACACACAGCTGAATAGCTAGATGGAATATCTAATAAGTCATGTCCTGGGGGTTTGTTGAATATAAAAGGCTACATATGTATTTGATTTAGAAGTTTTGTCCATCGGAATATAGCTACCATATAAATACTGCACACTATTCAGTCACATCCATAAATATACCTGAATTGATCTCTTCAGATCTCTAACCCATGCTTCCAGGAGAATTAAAAATAATCCAGATTAGTAGTAACAAACACTTAATGCTGTGGTAATGGTGGATGTCATAGAGTAAGCTGAAAGAATTCAGCACTCAGTCTCCAAATTAAGCAAAGGCTTCTCGCTAAATTCACTTAAAAAAATAGGAGGTTCCCAGGCAATCCCAATAGACTTTGGATAGAAACTGCCATCTGCACCCAGAAAAAGAAATATGGAGATTGAAATAAACACATGCTATGTTAACTTGTTTTTTCTGTTTTTTTTTTTCCTCTCCTATAGTTTTTTTTTCCTTCTGCTCTGAATTTTTCTTTTTCAACATGATTCATAATGCAATGCATCTTAAAAATAAATAAGTAAGTTTTTTTTTTGTTTTTTGTTGTTTTTTTTTTTTTAATAGGAGGTTTCTCTTTCTCTTGGGAAAAAGAAAAGGTAGTTCTGCTTTTAGTAATTTTAATTCCATCTTTGTTACTTATAAGCAGGATTCTCCATATTGCAGTTTGCCCTCTCAGAAAATCTCTTTTATCCAGTTTTCTCTATTTCACTTCCTTTAACCCATTCAAATAGGTCAAATAGATAGGCTAGATTGATAATGAAAACCTTCTCACACTTTTACAGAATTTCAGAGGTGTAAAAGACCACAGGAAGCCTGCCAAATTTCCAGGTCTGAAATTCTCTTCATCTCTGCCTCTGGCTTTCCCTGTTGTTTTTTTTCAAGTCACCATTAAAATCCCAACTTTTGTATACAGTCTGTCCCAATTCTCCTGCATTTACTAGTTCATTCTTTCTGAAAATATTTCCTATTTTATTCTATCTACATCCTATTTGTATATAGTTGTTTGCATGTTATCTCCTTGAAAACAAGGACTATTTTTGCCTTTCCTTTTATTTCCAGTACTTAGGGTAATATCTGACACATAATAGAAGTTTAATAAATATTCATTGCCTTTGTTGACAAAATCCAAGAATATTCATCCAATCTTTGCTTGAAGACCTTAGGATGGGATACATGAGAAAAAACATAGTTAACATTGTCATGCTGATAAGGGATGTGGTCTCCATAGTAGAATGTGAAGAGCTAATGTGGAGGGGAGAAATGAATAAGAAAAGAAAATCTTGAGGATGACAAGGGGCTTATTAACAGTCTGTTATCAAACCAAAGTGTGCAGTGGAAAGAGTAGGCAGAAGGGGGATTGGGTCTTGAGAAGGGTCAGACTAAGAAAATTTAGAATGAATGTCAGGAGTGGCAAAAAGGGAAAGAGATTTTCATCTTCAATAGTGATGGTTCAGAAAGAGAGAAGAACAAGGACTTTAAAGACAAGTAGAAGGATATTACTGGTCATAAGGAAGGAAAGGTATAGAATATAAAAGTAACAATAGAGAAAATCATCCCCATTATGCTCAGAAGCTTCAAATAACTAGTTTGATTGTGGCCAGAGCTGATCAAATGGCATTATATTATGTAATAATCTATTTATGATGGGTGGCTAAATTATGATAATCTGTGATTATCCTCTTGGTATATTAATATTCTAAAATATTCAAAGAATTTGAAATAAAATGGGTGGCTACATGCACAGCAAGAGGCAAAATCTCTTAAATTATAATCTATACTTACTAAGGGGAAACAAAAAGATTTCTGTTTTCATTTCTGCACAAATAGAACATTTTTTTTTCTTACAAAGCAATATATGATATCCTCAAAAATTAAAGAAAAAGAAATGAAGATTTAATTGGGCATAACTATTGTTAACAAATAAATAAATAAAAATCTTCCCTTGTAACTTTCCTTTCAAAATCCACAACTAGAAACATTTAAAAAATCTCTTCTCCCATATTACCTCCAAATAAAAAACAAACAAACAAACAAAAAGCATAGTCCTTTTCACAAACAAGTACGGTAAGACAAAATAGATACAAACATTTGGCATGTCTAAATATGTATTTTTTTCTGCACCTTAAGCCCATTACCTTTCAATTTTTTCTTTGTTTCTTTGTTTTAAATAAAAGATTCAGAACTTAAGTTGTTTTTTGTTTAATTTTCCTTCCTAAATAGCCATTAGTAAACACAGTAGTAATTGGGTTTTGGTAAAGTTTTCAAATTTCAAAACTCTGGTACTGTAAACCAAGAAGTTCCTTTCCTCCTCAATTTCATAAACATGCAAGAAAAAGGCTTTATTTCAAGAGAAACTTTTCTTGGGGCAGCTAGATGTGTCAGTGGATAGAGCACTTCAGCCTTGAAGTCAGGAAGACCTGAGTTCAAATTTGGACACTTAACACTTCTTAGTTGCATGACCCAATGCAAGTCACTTAATCCCAATTGCTGTCTTAGTAATAATAATAATAATAATAATAATAATAATAATAATAATAATAATAATAATAATAATAATGATAATAATAATGATAATAATAAAAAATAACTTTTCTTTTTACAGAAAACCAGAAACATAAATGAAAAATTTTCCAATTGATCCTCCCTCCTGTAGACATTTTCTGGTGGATATTTTTTCCTCTGAAGTCCATGAAAAGCATTGACATAAAAATTCATTAATTGAATAATAACAAATATTTCTAATAGCCCTGTTGGATAGAAAAAAAAAGGAAATAGGAATGATTTTTTTTTTAATTTCACACCTCTCTTATTTTCACTTTTTCATTTGTTATTTCTGCTAAGTTATATGCTGGTGAATGATGTTTGAATAACTGTTGATAGCTATCTTTGGAGAATGAAATCTTTCATTTATTTACAGAATCTGCCCAACACAAGCAGTAAGCATATACTTCCTTTGTTTCCTGAAGGAGCCACTTCAATGAATGACAAACTGTTCTGTCCCTGTGGCAAATTCAATCTTTTCCTTCTAAGATGGGTTTTACAGTTATTTTTTTTTTTTAAGTAGCTACTAATTGAAGAGAACATTTCTATGTTTCTGATCTTTTTTTCTTTGTTTTCTGAGAATTTTTCTATTCTCCAAAATTGAAGGGAATTTGAGTATAGTATGAATAGGTGCTACAAATTAGATATTAATAAAACGGTGGCTATTAGACCTGTGTTTTTTAAGATAGTAAATATATCCATAAAGATAATATATCCAAAGTTTTTTGAGTCCTAATAAAAGAGATTAACATGTGGTTTTATTTTTACTTTTAATGTTGTCATTTTTTGTTTTTGTTGTTTTTAAAATTAATCAGTTTTTCCCTTTTCCAGGGTACAAAATATTGTTTATCACCACTTGGTCTTAGAATTTATAAGCTTTTCTGCCTGAAACCTGAGTGTGGTATATATTGCATATTCCAGCAGAGTTACCATTTCCTGAGATGTCATTTGTGACTCAACATTTAATTTAACACTATCGTGAGCTGTGCACATAATAATCCTCCCATCATAATTATAAAAGAAGCAACATCTATGAAGGATAAAGAATAAAACTTGAGTTTTCTATTTATTATTTGTCATAGCTTTTGTTTACAAGGTTTACATTAGATTCAAATTAATTATTTACATAATAGTTCCATCACTGAAATAACAAGATGAATATCAAAAGGGAAAAAGGAGGGGAAAATAAAACTATAGACATCACAGTTATCTATCTGATTCCTATTTTGTATAATTCTCTTCAATGAAGCTATGTATGAAATTTGTCAGTAGAGGTTGAGCCCTTAATAATAACATTAAAATTTAAATTTTGTACTACATGGTAGAGATAGAATATTTTATGTAGTTTGGATACACTACAATAAATACCTCTGTCTAGAATGTATATGTCATATTCATTATTTATCTTGAATCAGAACATGGAAGTTTGCATATTTTTCTATTATAATTTGTTTCTATAAATCAAACATTATAGTCATGTTAGTGAAAGGAGGTATTTGTTTCCATGGTGTCAACAGCATTTGGTTTTGAGACAAATTTTGAATGATATTTTCTATAGAATGAAAACCATTGTTCTTGTGATCCTCAAATGTGGTGGTGTTCTCAATTGTGTTTAACTCTTCATAATACTCTTTGTTACTTTTGTTTGGTTTTTATTTTGGCAAAGACACTGGGATAATCTGCCATTCCCTTCTTCAGACCATTTTATATCTAAGAAATTTTAAGCAGCAAGGTTAAGTGACTTGCCCAGAGTCACACAGGTGATGAGTATCTGAGGCTAAATTCAAACTCAAAAAGGTGAATCTAACCCTCTGATGGCCTAGCACTCTATCCATTGTGTCACCCAACTGCTCCTAGATGCTCAAATAGTTGGATTATATATTTTCATCTCTGAGTTTTGTGCTTTGATTAATGATATGAATTTCAGAAATACAATGTTAGCTATCTGCATACACACACGCACACACACACACACACACACACACACATATATATATATATATATATATATATATATACACACAAAGTCCTATTTATGAGCAAAAAGCTTGGTGCTTCTTGTTATAATACTATCATAATTACATTTCTATCAGTTAATCACATGTAGCAGTAAAGAGGGCTCCATATATATAGTGAAGATCCATGTGTGTAGCAAAGAGGCTGCCATTGTATGGTTTAAAAGGAGGCAGAATAAATATCTAATACATCTAGCCTCTTCTTTCCTCACCCTTTTTAAGGTAGACTTATTCCTGACAGGAGAAGGAAGTAGGAAAATTGAGGTTGGCAGTATCTGCTCTGCTTTCCTTGGAGTGAGAGGGGATACTATAATGACCAAGTTAGTACCCTGGATACCTTAGAGTCAGCCAGAGTCAGGATAAGCAAAAAGTCTTTATTTTTGTTCTTTTTGGGGCTCTGTCAGGGGAATAGATATAGGAATCTCCACACCTCCTTTCTAAATTCTGTCTAAAATCTTTATTATCAGGCTAGGAGATATGATTGGGTTTGATTTAATTTTTAACCCCTTGGTTAAAAAAAAAAAAATTGGACAGGATGGGGGAATATGATCCCAAGCTCTATATACAAGACTTTATTCCTTTCCCATAAAATAGCAATTCTATAATGATCACACAGACCAAATAGCAAATAAATCTATTTATTCAAATCATAGCAAAACTATAATTAGAGAAGACCTATATAAGAGAATATATCCTTACAATACATTGTGAAGGAGTTTTTCCACAGGGAAAAAGATAACTTATATGAAACAGAGAGAGTATCCTCCTAGATTTTACCCAAGAAAAACTCCTCAAAATATAGCAAGTTGGGAATAGGGTCATGATGGAAAATACCCATTCCTCTCATGACTTCCCAGACCTCTTCCTTTAGCCAACTGAAGTTGGATTGCCTTCTCATTTTGTCTCTTCAAATTGAAAGAAAAGTCTTGCCATCAAGTTGGGTTTGAGAGAGATATTTAATCTTCCTCAACATTTAGTAAATAATTGGGCTAAGTCCAGATAAATGAAAACCAATTCATTCATAAAACACATATCTGAAGCTGATCATTCCCTTAAGCACATCTAATTTGTGGGGTGCAGAGTGGGAGATATTTTAAAGACTATAATAGTCTTCTTTATAATCTTTATTGGGCTCAGGTCAAAAAAATGTCACCCACTCTGCACCTTGCTGTTAGCTAAAATTTATATGAAGATGGAAGAAACATGAATTAAGACCTCTGTTCTTTTTTTTATATAAAGAAAGGCATTTTTCTTCTTCAAGTGAGTTATGATCTTCTAATTTTTGCTTCTAAGATCTTTACCACAAAAGGAAAAAACAAAGTGACAGCACAAAATTCAAAATTCAGCTGCACTAATAGAATACAAAATTATATTAAGGAAGGAATTCTATACACATACTCATACACAAAAGGAATTCCCACTACAATATATCTGACCAACACTCATCCAGCATCTACTTGACAAATTACAATTAATTTTTTGTTGTCATTCTTCTTGGACCTATGCCTATGAAAAAAACACATTTTTTTGCCCATAGACCAAGGATAAGAAGACAGTTTTCTTAAATATTTTGTTTAATTTTGTTTAATTATGGGCATGTAGCTTTTTTAAAAATAATGACATGATAGAAAGCCCAATCAGTCATGTCACTATTATCATATTTAGCAATGATTTTATTTTTGGCAATTCATAACAGCATAATAATATAAAACATTAGAATTTTCAGATTTATTTCTTCATGCTTTAAGTTGGAAGACCAGGAAAAAAAAGAATATACTCTTTAACAAAAAACAGATTGGAATAGAAGAAGGAATAGAAGGAAGTGATTTCAAAGGATTGTACAACAACATTTACTCTTGTCTCTCAGAATACATTGAAGAAAAGACAGAAAAGATCAAACTAAAATTACTATTAAAAATATCATATGGGTATATATGCACATTTGCCTGGACCAAGCCAACATTTCATTGATAGAATGAAGTATTAGTAAACAAATTTACTTTATTAATGTGGATCAGCAAGCTTTCTACAACTAATAGAAAGTCAGATCCATTGCTAAGATTAAGTGATTTAAGAGGTACATAGTCAAAATATTTCAGATGTGACAATTCAACCCAGTTTTCCTGATTCTGAGGTCAGTTTTTTATTCACAGCTCTGGTCTCTCTTACACAGATGCATACACACATAGAATAGATAACTTACTAGATAGATACCATCTGTTTACCCATATAAAAGACTTAGGTAAATACATTTTTAAAAGCATTTCTCATTATCAAATTCATAAAGACAAGTCATCTTATTGACCTTAGCACTTTACAAGATAATCTTAATCATCTTTTTGGAAATGCCAGTCAGAAAGCAAGAATATCTAAAGAGAGCATTATTGCTTGCTACCTTCTTCTCTTTCTGATTACAGTGATTAAGGCAAAACATGATGATGTTTAAATGTTCTAGTAAAAGAATGACATTAGAATGATCTCAGACAATTCAGTTTAACTTACATATCTTAAGCTTATAAAAGTAATATCTTTCCTCTCCCCAGGTTTTCAGAAAGCAAACAGTACTTATGAGAAGAAAGAAAAAAAAAAAAACAAACAGAACAAAAGAACAAAAAAAAAAAAAAAAAAAAAAAAGCACTTCTTCAGTTGAAGATTATTCTGTTAACTTTAATATCAATGTGTACAAAATCTTATCTATCTTGAACAATATTGGTAGGTCTTTTCCAATCTTTAAAAACAGACTACAGAGATCACTTAAAATTACATGATCACATTTTATAAATAAAGAACTCTTAACTCACAAAAATAAAATGCTTGCCCAAGGTCACACATCTAATTAGTAATAAAATTTGGATTAGAATAGTTCTCTCAACTCCCAATTTAATGGTTTGCTTTTTTTTTTCTTTATTTTCTTGTCTCACTAGTTAAGTTCTTTTCCACAACCATATCTATGTGAATATAGATATGTTTTGAAGACAAACATACAGGTAATAATGATAATAACAAGAATGATGATGTTTATGATGAGGTAACTTGAAAAATCAAAATCAGCTGGATTCTCCAAGCTAAATATTTGAATCAACAAATATAGCAGCCCCAGGCAAGACAAGTATCCAATTATCTGCAGACTGGAGATCAGCGGATTAGATTAGTTCCAAATGGGACCAGTTCATTGCTAACTTGGAGGAAAAATCAAGTCAACACCCAGCATTAGTGCAACAGAAAAGTAGGCAATTTTCAGAGATCCTGGGATACTGCATTTACTCCTCTGAGTCAGAACAATCACAAACATCAAGATTGATTTGATGAAAATAATGGGGAATTCAGAAGCTGCTAAATGAAAAAAATGAGACTATAGATTTTTATCAGATAAATAGTTCATCTAGCTCTAATAAGGCAACATTTAACACCCCATCAAAAGAAAAGTGCAAGTGAAGTTTAGAGAGATTTAGGATTAGAGGTCCAGTAAGAAGGCAGATGAAATTCAGTTCTTCACTAAAAGTAACTATTCAGTGCAGTTTTATAATGCCCAGAAAACTATTTAGCTATGGTGAATCTTCACTACTTAGGACTGATGGAGTCATGTTGATTAGCGATAATGACATAATATTGGAGAGAGATGGGCCAAACTCTTCCATAGTGTTCCAAATATCCCATAGTCAATCAGTGCTGAGCCTTTGATTGTATGAAGCCATTGAAGTCTATTCTTCTCTAGCCAAATTTCCAACCAAAGAAGAGCTTTTGAATGCCATTAGACTCTTGGGCAAAGTACCTAGTGCTGATTCCATCCCAGCTGAGATTTACAAGGCAGGGGAGTCCATTGCTCAAATAAAAGCTGAGTGAAATTTTCTGAGTTATATGGCAAGAGGAGATCATCCCCCAGGAGTTCAATGATGCCTTCAGTTTCCATCTGTATAAAGGTAAAGAAAATGGATCGTCCTGTGATAATCATAGTTTCTCTCTTTTAGTCATTGCTGGCGATATTCTTGAAAGAATTCCCCCTGATAAACTGATCCTTTTTCTGCCCAAGAGCCAGTGGGGCTTCAGAAAAAGCTGATAGATGGCTGATACGGTTGTTTTCTGCTTGACAACTCCAGGAGAAATTCCAGGAGCAAACAGAGAACAGATCAACATGTGTTGATCTGGCCAAAATCATAGATATTGTCTGTTGTGAGGGCTTGTGGAAAATTATTTCAACAATAGGAGAATTTCATCAGTACTGTACATTAGTTTCATGATGGCATGCTTACATGGTCTCCTGGATAATGGATGATTCATGTTTTCTCAGTCACCAATGGAATGAAACAAGGTTATGTGCTTGTTGCCATAATTTTTAGCACGATGTTTCTAGCAATGCTGTCAGAGACTTTCAATGGGGACAAAAATGAAATCAAGGTCAACTTCTACAGAAATGGTAAACTGTTCAACTTAAAAAGGTTGCATATCATCTAAGAACTTTATTTAACTTAAAAAGCCAAGACTAAAGTGGAGGAAGAATTCACACATGATTATTTTCAGATGATTGGGCACTTAATGCAGCCTCTGAAGCTGAGATGCAATAAAGTATGGGTCGATTTCCTGCTGCTTATGCTAACTTTGGCTTAACAATTAACATCAAGAGAACAAGGATTCTCATCCAGTCATCACCATACTATACATATGTGGAGCTTTTGGTTATAGCATTTTGAAAGCTGGATAATTTCACTTACCTTAGCACTATACTTTTATACATGCGCACAGATATGTTTATATGTATGTATGTATAATCATATGTATGTGTATATACACAAATATAAACATAGATATCTATAATGCACACATACACACATATACACATTCATATACAACTACATAAGGTTGGATTATACTTGTTTGTCCTCTGTTTCTCTGAAGTTAGATAATATTGTCCTTCATATGGCCAATGTTTCCAAAGTGTTTTTCCTAAATCTACCAACTCATTTCCTACATCACAGCAATATTAAAATTTTATACTATCAACTTAATAATATTTTATGTAGTCTAAAATAATATTAAGATGGCTGACATATAGTGTAGCTTCCCTTTTTTCTCTTTTGATCAAATTTATTTTAATTTTAACTGTCTGAGATCAATGAATGCTAACCCTACTTCTTTTTTCTAATAAATTCTGCTCCTAATTAGTATTATTATTTTTATATTTATCTCTTATTTTATGTACCTGATGATTCCTCTGCTTTACTTCTACATACTATTTTGCCTTCTTTCTTAACTTATCCCATTTCCAAGGATTCATTCCTTTTCCTCTCTTTCCACCCTTTCCCTCTTTTTCTATCCCATTCCCATTAATCTTTACACTTTCTATATCTCTCATCATTACCCAATTCTCTCTAACTTTTTTTTATAAATTTAGAAGATGTTTACATACTTCTAGATATAAACATACATATATTATGTATACACACACACACACACACACACACACACACACACACACACACATTGTTCCCTTTTAAACCCATTTCCAATGTGAGTAGGATTCCAAAATTACCAGTTCTCCTCCCCCAATTAATTCTGTGTATCAGTTCTTCCTCTCATATCTCATTCTTATAACAAAATTACACTTTGTACCTTTTCTGACATGGTTTTCCTTTTTAGAATCTCATCATACCCAGTTCTACCCCAATCTTTCTTTTGAACTACTCTATTACTAAGTATCATCTTAGATAGATGGTTTACATTTCCATGTATAAAACATAAACAGTTTGTGCTTTTTGAGTCCCTTGAAATTAGTTTTTCATGTTTGATATTTCTCTTGGATCTTATAAGTCAAATTTTCTATTGAGTTGAGGTCTTTTTTTTTTACAACAAAATCCTAAAAATCTGGCAAATTCATCAAGTATCCTTTCTTTTGTTTCCATTCAGAACTATGTTTAACTTTGCTGGGTATATTTCAGCCACAACCCTAGTTATTTTGCAATTTGATATATTGTGTTCTAAGAACTGTGGTCTTCTAATGTAGCCATAGTTCGGTATTAGGTGATTCTAATTAGCCCCATATATTTGATTTTTTTCTTGTTGCTCATAATAGTTTTTCCTTTATGTGGGAGTTTCAGAATTTAATACCTTTAGGTTTTCTTCAAAGTATATCTTTTAGATGGTGATTAGTGGATTTCTTCTATTTCTGTTTTTTCTTCTTGTTCTAACACTTTAGGATAAACTAATTATTTATTGCACTAATGCATCAAAATTCTTTTTTATTATAGCTTTCTGATAATTCAATTATTCCTATGGCTTCTTATCTTGATCATTTTCCAGATTTTTTATGAGATATCTCACATTTTCTTCTATTTTTTTTATTCTTTACATTTTGTTTCATTATTACTTGATGTTTTATAATTTTGCTGGCTTACTTACCCTTTCCCAATTTTAGTTTTCAAGGAACCATTTTCTTCCTTAAGATTCTGACTCAGCCAATATTTCTGATAAAGGTTTCATTTCTAAAATATATAAAGAACTGATTCAAATTTATAAGAATACAAGTTATTTCCCAATTGATAAAAAGTCAAATGTTATGAATAGATGAAGAAATTAAAGACATCTTATAGTTATATGAAAAATGTTTTATTGATTAGAGGAATGCAATTTAAAATATGGTGCCATCTCATATCTCTCAGATTGGGGGTTATAGGAAAAGATAATGATAAATGTTGGAGGGGATGTGAAAAAGCTGGGACATTGGTGCATTGTTGGTGGAGTTGTGAAATGATCCAAACATTCTGCAGAGCAATTTGGAAATATACCCAAATACTATGTGCATAGCATTTGATCTAGCAGTCCAACTACTCTGATGTTGGAGGACAGCAATTAGAGCTGCTTTTGATATCTTCTATTTGCATGACCTCAGGCAAATCTCTTAGCCTCCATTGGTCCCAATTTACTCCTTTGTAAAAAAAAAAAAAAAGGGGGGGGGAGGAGAGCTAGATCTGATGGTTTATGAAGTACCTTACAACTCTAGATCAATGATTCTAATGTAGGACTGAAAAAGAACAATGTAATTAATCCTTTCATATTTTATCATTCATAAAACATTAATAACAATTATCTAAATATTAGGTTCCTTCCTACTTTGAAATTCTGTGATACATTTATATCCTTTTTAGCATGCATAAACATTAGATATTTGAAACTATGATTTGAAACAAAGTAACATAGTACTTTGCATGGTCCTCCGTCACATAGGCCAATTAGTTCAAGATATAACTTAGATTTTCTGACCAAATTTTATCTTATTACTCATAGAAATAATGTCTTGTTCAAGAAGTATACCATTAGCTAACCTTTAAAAATCATGACAAGGCTAAAGAAGCTTTTCAAATCTTACTCATAGAAATGGCAAGAAATCTGAGACATTTCCAAAAATCCATAAAAATATATTAATCATCACATTTATTATGGAATTTATAAAAAAAAATCAAGAAAATAGAGCTGCAAATACCAAGTAATATGATTTCTCAGTGTCATTTCATTTCCTTCATAAGGAATTATTTTTTCTAGGAAAAAAAAAAAAGAAACAGTGCCACATATTTGAAATTACTCTCTTTCTGCTTCAAAAATTTTATTATTGTTATTATTTTTATTTCGAATAATTATCTTTGTAGAAATATTAAGATCTTTGATTGCTTTGCAGTTTTACCTATTTACTTTGTCTTAAAAAAGATCATTTAGTCCAATTATTTACTTTTTATGTTGACACAGTATACCCCCACAAAAAATAATAAAAGTCTAGAATAATAGAAATAATAAAATGCCATGCTTCTGGGAGTTTTAAATGTCAAAATATTCAGAGGTTGTCACCTTTATAGAACTGAGCTCTATAGTGACCTTTGTCCATCTTAATATGCATATGATACCACCTTCAGTCCTCAAAAGTTTAAATGAGGAAAAAAAAATGTTCAAAAGCTAAAAGAATATCCTGTTTGGGAGTAGGGTGAAGGAAGGAAAAAGAAAGCAACTGATTTCTGTAACATTATTACATTTAGGATGTTAATGCTTGAAATTATCTTAATAGACAAAATTATATTGTTGTGCCTCAGGCATTTCATTAAAGACCTTTGTAATAATCTTCATGAAAACAATGGAGGCATCTCAAATTGTAAAGGAAAACAAAAAAGTATCTTATCTTTTCCTGGGAAAGAATTAGAATAAATGTCAAAAAGTACAGACTATAATTTTAAAAATGTTTCTTCCTTAAGTCAAGCAAACAACCTTTATTCTGAGAAGCAATTGGGAATAATGCATCTTGCCTAGTACCGTTTGGCACATGTAACAGAGCTCCAAACAGCATTGTATTATTTCATTGATAGAGTAATCAATAGTGATTTATAGACTTACTGTACTTAGAAGAGAGAAATAAATTGGAACAATGGTAAGAGACAGATAAACTTTGGATCATATATATATCATTCAACTAAATTATGCACCAAATAGCTATATAATAGAAAGGAACTAGTCTTTTATTCATCTATAATTTTTAGTAAAGTTACTATTATATGAAGTCTGTTGAGCTCTTGCTTGGTAAGGAACTCCGTTCTCTGGCTCTCTGAAATGCTGCAGATTTACTCTTGCTGAATATATGAATTTCTGTATTCATGTATTCCTAGTCAGAGTCAAGCTCTACAGAATGCATTTGCATACTGAGGAGTCAGCTACTCCCTGCCCTGAATAGGATATTACATTAAATGTTAGTAAGCTAACCTGATTGCCTCTTTATGTTTTTAATAGGTTAGTTTGAATAGCCTCATAATGTCAATAGCCATTTAGAAAATGATTTTATTTGGAAAGAGAGAGTCTCCCTTTCCCTGTTGCCATCTCTTGTCCAGATCTCCATAGCAAAAGTGATGTGGAGAATTGAGGCAATTACCCAGGAATTGCGAATCCTACCTCTTCACTTCCTCAGGATTGGACTACCTCCACCAAGCAGATTGGGTAAATTCCCACTGTAGTTAGGTTTTGAGATAGAGGTTCCAAGGAAGGGAAGCTGCTGCCAATCTTTTTCCTTGGCAAGGTATGAAATGTACACATTATTCCATGGCCCTGGTTGAACATATCTGATTGCTTTCTGAGGGACCATGACTAATTCCAACATCTTACCCTTCCCACATACAAATAATTTGCTCAACTATTTTTTTTTTTTTAATTTGGCTTTAAGGACCTGATCTTGGGGGATTTTTTTAACCACTTTTTTATAGAAAGGTTGTTGAAATAGCTAAAAATCATAGTATCCAAGCAAACAAATAAAATAATCTAGACCTGGTTGGATGCACACATAATAACTACAAAATAAACATGGCAAATAAGAAATGCTCATCTTCCCAAAGGATTCTTCTCCCTCTACCCTCCCAGCTTTATCATCTTGTTAGAAAACCACCTTTATACTTGTTCCCAAAGGCTATAACTTTGGGATGATCTTTATTATTTCATTACTATCCTGTACCTAGTACAACTAATCACTTAAAACAGTATAATTCTTTTTATTTGTTCTTTTTGAAATCTCCACCTTTCTTTGAGTTGCCAGTAATACTGGCTAAATTTCTTTGAGGATAGAGAGAGTTCATTCAGGGTATTGGCAGATTATTTGATTAAAAAGATAAACTAAGGACAGGTTTTGAAGGTCTTTTGTTGTGGTAAGTATAGTAGTAATACCCTATATGCCTGCTCCAAGCAAGTTAGTCTAGATTTTCCTTAAAAGGTATTAAAAGGTATCTGTCAGATTTGATTGGCTTGAATGACTAAACACTTGGGATTTTTAACATTATTCCTGGTGTACTGAGTAGCCAAGAGTAAGTAGCTCTAGTTCTTTTTCTGATTATTGGCTAATAGAAAACAATAACTAAAGTTTATAAAGCATTTACCATTTTTCTAGGCATTATGTTAAGTGCTTTATAGGTTTTATTTCATTTGATCCTTGCAAAAACCCTGCAAGATAGATGCTATTTCCCCATTTTACAGATGAAGAAACTGAGGCAAAAAGAGGTTGGTTAAGTGATTTTCCCAGGAACACACAATTAGTAAGTCCCTGAGACTGGATTATGAACTCAGATTTTCTTGAATTCTATCCACTATGCCATCTAAGGAGGAAATACTTAATCAAAGAAGTTGCACTCAGCTGTACCAACTTTAGAAGTACTCAGTTCTGTTGAATGGCCAATTAGTGTCTCATTTCTTTTTTTATTGTTTTATCTTTTTATTTTAATTTAGAGAATAAAATAAACATTTTATAACATTATATATAAATCTATGTTGAAATAATTGTGCATGAAGATGCATATCTATTATATACAACTTGTGATTACTTTTAAATACAGAATATAGTTAGCATGTTCATTTCTTTTGCTTTCCTTTTTATTCTTCCCTTTCTTTCCCTCCCCCCTATAACATCCCCTTACTTTAGAGATAGCTACTATTAAACATTTCAATATCAAATCAGAATTACCTAGAGATCTGTGAAACTCATTCAGTAGATGGTAGGTTGTTATGTTATTGATGAGTCATTCCAGTTTGTCTGAAATTTTGTGACCCATTCAGGATTTTCTTGGCAAAGATATTAAAATGTTTTCTATTTCCTTTTCCAACTCCTTTTACAATGAGAAATGGAGGCAAACAAAATGAGTTGTCTAGAGTCACATAGCTAAGGAAGTAAATTAGGATTTGAATTCAGGAAGATTAGTCTTCCTGACTTCTGGCCTTGGTACTCTATGTACTGTACTACCTACCTGCCTTAGACAATAGGTAGCCAATTATTATTTTACATCAGATTGACTTGTACACTTTTTTTTTCAGAATTAATAACCAACTACTAATAACTGAATTGAAGAAAATTGCAAACTAAGGCTCACTAGGAATGAAATTTTTTTTCTGATTTTGTTAAGCATTTCAAATGACATTAATATTTTATTACTTATGTCATTGCTTTGAACAAGGCAGAAGGTTTATTGAAATGAAAAAAGTTAGGAGACTATTGCAGTAATCCAGAGGTAAAATAAGGAGATTAAGATAATGACAGTAAGAATGGAAAGTAGAAGATGAATTTGAAAGACAATGATAGGAGAAAAATTGCAGGATCTATAGAAAAACATAGAGTCAAATACTTTGAAAATTTTAAAGAACTGCAAGTGATAGAGAAGTAGGAAAGGAACTATGTTCATCAGAAAAAAAAATGATGAATTTGTTTTTTTTTTTTGTTTGTTTGTTTTTAATAATACTGACTTTGCACCAGGTCTCATGTTACATTACAAAGTTGTAATTATGAAAATAACCATATCTATATTTATGAAAACTATCTGCTTCTAAATAAGGAATAGGAAAAATGGGTGGCTAATGAAGACTACATTAATAATATTGGTTAATATTTAGTTATTGTATATAAACAGAATATAAATAGTCTGTTTATTATCTGATAGACTTAAGAATACAAATTATTTGGGAAAGCACTCTTTATTCCATTGACAATTGTTGGGTTGGAGATGAGGAGATGGATGTGGACCAATAACTTATATTATCCAAGCCAAGAAATTTCAAAATGATAAATATTTTAAATATTTTTAAAATCACATCAAAAGGATGAAATCAAAGGTTATATTTTCATAATAGTGGGAAGGGAAGATATTTCTAATTAGTTCTGAAATAAAATCATATGATAAATTAGACAGTTTAAAGTCTATGCAATGAAGCCTTTTAAATAAATATAATCAATATATTTAGAATAAAAATAGTAAATGCAAAAATATAAAGAAATCTATATATTTTTTTCATCTATATTATGATTTTTGTTCCTGATTAGGATTATAGTCATCCTTTTATGAACTGATGCTAAGTGAAGTGAGAGAATACAAGAGAACTTTGTATACAGCAATAACAAGATATGTGATGATCAATTGTGATGGACTTGACTCTTTTTAGCAGTGAAGTGATTCAGGTCAATTACAATAGACTTGTGATGGAGAAAGCCATCTGAGTACAGAATTAAAACTATAGGGATTGAGTATGGATCACAATATAGTATTTTACTTTTTTTTGTTATTGTTGTTTGCTTTTGTTATCTTTCTCACTTTTTTACCTTTTTAACCTTATTTTTTTTGTACAACATGATAAATGTGGAAATGGTTTAGAAGAACTACACATGTTTAATCTATATTGGATTACTTGCTTTCTAGGAGATGGGTTTTGGGGAAGGGAGGGAGAAAATTTTGGAACACAAAGTTTTGCAAGAATGAATGTTGAAAACTATCTTTGCATGGATTTTGAAAATAAAAAACAATTTTAAAAAAAGGATTATAGTCATCAGGGAATAGAAAATGGACAAAGAACCTGATAGATATAAGTTCCTCACCTGGCATTTATTATTTTTTATTATCTGATTTCCATTTTTTCCCAGGCTTATGCTAAATATACATATACTCTACTTTAGGAACTCTCTGAGAAAATTGTCTGCAAATAGTACCCTATAAATAATATTCTTTGCGAAGGTCTGGTCTAGCTCCTCTTGTCAGGATAAGCAAAAGTCCTTGCCCCACGTGTGGACGCCAAATGTAGCGAGCTATCGTCTCCAGAAGCTGCCGGATCGCTCTCTGGGAAGAGATCTGCTGTGTCTACTCAAATCTCTCCGACAGATTCTTCTTCCTGTAACGAACCGTTGTCTCCAGGCAGTTGCTGTTAACTCTTGTCCAAAGAAGTGACTTCCCTTCCTGCAGAGAGCCCCGTCAGGCCTGATGTAATGCAGAGAGTCTTCCTTCTTGAATCCTGGCTCTGAATCTCCTCCAGCTCTTATCCTTCTCCAGGCCGATCTGCCCTCTGCGCCCATTGCTGTCTCTTTTTATCCTCCCAGAGAATGGGCGTGGGATAATGCAAGGGCTTCTGGGAAGAACCACCCCAGCCAATGAGCTTGTCCCCTCTATCAAGTCAACCTGAGTTCTCACCTTGTAATTGTCCAGAAAACCTGAATTCTCACCTTGTCACCATCCAGACAACCTTAGTTCTCACTTAGTAATCCTAACATCTCCCCCTTTCTTTTGATTTAGAACATAGGACAGTCATGACCTTGAAACATAAATCCATCAATATGGGAAGTATTACAGATAATTACATAAATTACATAAGCACATAGTAACATAGTAACATAACACATGCTAGAAGTATATAACATAATCATAATCATAAATTGAAAATTTATAAATGTCCATAAGTCCATTGTCCATTAGTCTCATCTTGTGTGAGGAAGTCCAATGATTCCTGCTGGTTTTTAAAGTTCTTTAACAGTATTCTTATTATCCATGCTCTTTCAGTGTCAGATGTTTCTTAGATCTTCTCCTTTATTTTGAGGTCTTTCTCTTTTTCTGTCTCTCTCTGATGGACAAGGCGAATATGACTCGTTGGCACCCATCTGATTCCTTCTCTTGCTGAAGAAATACAAGCAAACCCTCTCTCCCAGGCAGTTAACCTATCTAATTACCTTCTATTTACCACTTTCTAAATCTCTTCTCATCATCTGGCAATTACATTGGAATTGTTTGCACTGGACACAGCCCTGTTGGTTTAAAAGGCCTGTATTCTCCCCAAGTGTAATCCATTTTTGCAATCTGATTGCCTTTTGACTGACTTATCAGGTAATCCCTTTCTGCCATGTGATTGCTTTTCTGCTGGTTGATTAAATCATAGTCCTGACCTTCTAAAGGTTCTTTGGGTGTAGCATTAGCTGCCATCATGCCCCAAGTCTTTTTTGCCTGGGGTCCTGGACCTGGGCCCCTCATCCCATTTCCCTGAATTATTCTACACTCTGATGCCCAATGGAGTCCTCTGTTGCATTTTGGACATGGGGTTTTAGGTCTTCTCTCACCCTGTCTTCTCTCTGTATCTCCATACCTACACTGAGCTCTTAGATGTCCAATTTTTCCACATTGAAAACATCTCCGAGTTTCTCTAGAAGTCCCTTGCCAGGAGGGACCCTTTCTTTCCACATTCATCATTGTCCGGGTGTAAAAAGCATTTGTTCCCACTGTAGCACAGCGTCTTATAATCTCCTCTAAAGGAGCATCTTTGTCTAATCCCCATATAATTCTTTTGCAAATCTCATTGGCATTTTCCTTAGCCAGATGTCTGGTCATTATTTCTGTAGCTGAATTTTCTCCAATAGTTCTTTTGACAGCAGTTTGCAAACGTCCCACAAAATCTGCAAAAGGTTCATTGGGACCTTGCTGTATTTTAGTGAAAGCCTCTCCCCGATCTTTCTGTCCAGGGAGGACACCCCAAGCTTTTATTGCAGCCTTAGCAATTTGTTCATATATTGTCATGGTATAATGAATCTGTTCCGAATTCTCTCCATACTGACCTTCACCAGCTAAGTGCTCAAAAGTGAATTGTGTGTTAACTCCTATTTCCAAATTGCATCTGACTTGAATTTTACATAATTCATGAAATTCCGAAAGCCATAATAAATTTTCTCCAGGTTCCAGGCATATCCTTGCTATGGATTTCCAATCATTCGGGGTTAGGACTTCATAAGACAAACCATCTAGTAACATTTTGACATAAGCTGATGTAGCCCCATAAAGGGTACAACCTTTTTTCAAATCCTTAATTTTATTCAAATCTAAAGGTGCATATCTTCTCCTTTTATGACCTACAGAATCAATATTTTCAATCACAGGATATGCATGTATAAAATCACTTATATCCTGTCCTTCTTTCTTAGCTTTAACCAATGCTTTTTCTAATCTTGTCATAGGCTTAGGCTTCTTCTCAGGCAATTCTGTTTGTGTTTCTGCCTCTTCCCCTCTTTCTTCCTCCATCTCTGAAGGTGGGGTTGATGTGGGCCTGTCAATAATCTGTTCTCTAGGCAGGGTTGAAGCTTCTTCAAGAGAATCATACCATAATTCCTCATTTAAATCCTCTTGCTCTAGGGAAAGATCTTGATCTTTCCTTTTTTCCTCACACTTCCTCCTCTGTTCATTTTTAGAACTTTTCCTTCTCCTACAACTTGCTTGATAGTTTAAGGCTAATTGAACTATGTTGTAGATATAAAATACTTTTGCAGAAATTGAACAAGGCCCATTTTTTGTTTGAAATTCTTTCATTTCATATCCCACTAGCTTCCATTTATCTACATCTATCTTTTCTTCCTCTAAGAACCAAGGGGATGTGCGTCTTAATGCAGCCAAGAGTTTAGCAATCTGTACCCAGGTTACAAGTAAACTCTGCTCCTCAATTATGTTGATTATACTCTCTATAGTACCACTCCTGAATGGAGCTGAGGTTGCTTCTGGGGCTGGGGATGAGTCGGCTGAGGTCCAGGGATTGAATATAGCTAACATCTGTCCCATTTCAGCTATAAGAGATTCCTGGTTTAGCCCTTAACAAGTTAAGTTCCTTATTTATCTATTAGCACGCTCACTTAATCTTTAACAAAGTTTCCTCCTTACTCACGGTTCTGGGTCAGAGAGACTGAGATCTAGATTGGAAGCTTTTCCACTGGAATCAGGACTGTGTCTGTCCCTGTTCAGGCGCCAAATTGCGAAGGTCTGGTCTAGCTCCTCTTGTCAGGATAAGCAAAAGTCCTTGCCCCACGTGTGGACGCCAAATGTAGCGAGCTATCGTCTCCAGAAGCTGCCGGATCGCTCTCTGGGAAGAGATCTGCTGTGTCTACTCAAATCTCTCCGACAGATTCTTCTTCCTGTAACGAACCGTTGTCTCCAGGCAGTTGCTGTTAACTCTTGTCCAAAGAAGTGACTTCCCTTCCTGCAGAGAGCCCCGTCAGGCCTGATGTAATGCAGAGAGTCTTCCTTCTTGAATCCTGGCTCTGAATCTCCTCCAGCTCTTATCCTTCTCCAGGCCGATCTGCCCTCTGCGCCCATTGCTGTCTCTTTTTATCCTCCCAGAGAATGGGCGTGGGATAATGCAAGGGCTTCTGGGAAGAACCACCCCAGCCAATGAGCTTGTCCCCTCTATCAAGTCAACCTGAGTTCTCACCTTGTAATTGTCCAGAAAACCTGAATTCTCACCTTGTCACCATCCAGACAACCTTAGTTCTCACTTAGTAATCCTAACAATTCTTCTTCCTACTACCTTCATGTTTATAATGTATTACCTATAATATACTCCTGGAATTTAGCACAGTGCTTGACACATAGAAGGCACTTATTAAATCTTTATTGATAATTGATTGATTTATTATCTTCTTGCTTATTCCTCTTGTTTTGCTTGTTTTCTTCAAAGAAAAAAAATCAAATGACACAAAATAAAACTTTTACTTATTTCTTCAATTTTTACGATCTTCTTTTTCTTAAAATGACTTTTTATTACTTTTTTGATAAAACACCTGAGAGACAGAGCCACCAACTAATTAATAATCAACTTACTAATTAGGTTGGCCTAATCAATAAATCAATGGCCAGCGGTTTCTCTCAGTAACCAAAATTTGCCTAGGGAGACTTTGAAATGCTTTAAATCCCTTAGGAAAGTGAAACTCAGCCCTAATTAGTGGACATTTAATGAGGAGATGGGCTAAAAGTCTTCACCTCCTCCTGCAGAGAACATAAGTTGATTGTGAGACTCTGTAGCCTCAAGGCATCTGGGCAAGGAAGGCATTTCCATCTGGACCTCTCTAGCTAGTTTTCTCCTTCATGAGCTGAATTGCCTTAAACTCTAATGGTAAAGATCAAGGACATGGGATTCCTCACCAAAAAAAGACTCACTCAGACAGGATTCTGTTTATACTCTAAACACAAATGTGGTTTCCCAGTTGGGTGGGGTCCTATCTTAGGGTCTACAAGTAATTTCATCATTCAGCCATGCCTTTCACACACTGATTTATCTTTTCAGAAAGCCAATTTCAACAGAAATAGGGGGGAAAAGATGGATTACAAATTAATAACTATCAATATAACAGTATAATATTAATTTTCTAACTTTTAAAAGATTCAATATTTACTATTTATGAATATATTGTATTCTTAGTAAAAATATAAACCCTCTGAGGTCAAGGACTATTTTGTTTTTGATCTTAATATCATTTGTATCTGGCATAGACCTGTTACATGGTAAGCAATTAATAAATATTTGTTTAATTTAATTGAATAAAGAGGATTTTTTTTTTAAAGAAGGAACAATAACTATGGTCAGTCATCTAGAAAACAACCTGAAATCATGTGGAAATTATGGAAATTTATATTAAAACAACTCTGAGGTATCATTCTTTACCTTTCAAGTGGTCAAAAATGAGAAAGAAAAAGTGAAAAAAAAAGTCCTGTAAAGGCTGATGTACTTATGAATTTTTCTGGTAAATTGGGAAAACAGTATTCATACATTTTGATTCTGTAATTCCAAAATTTAAAAATCAAAGAGATTACATACAAGAAGAAAATGTGTTTTCCCCCCAAAATAGTGACACTATTAATATCACTATTAGTAATAACAAAAGATTGATCAATTTTGGTAGCATGGAGCTTTTATCAACTCAATAAATAATAAGAAAAATAAACTACTATCTTAAAAAATCAAGTTTTACTTGTTTGATTTTTTGTTTGCATAGAGGTAATGGAAGATTATGAAAAAGGGAAATGACATTTCTGTAATGATAACTTTAAATTTTTACTCATTCCTTTAATACTGTGGTATATTGAAATTCACTTAATTGCATATGAGTCATGAAAGAACTGGTTTGTAAGAATTTCTCATATTTCCTCTAATTTGTATCATTACAAGCAAATTTATATTTATATATATATTTATATATGTGTAAATATACTAATACATGTATTTATATCTATATACACATATCTGTGCTTATTATGACATAACTTGCAGATAGATTAATACACATATATATGAAAAGATAGGGGGAAAAACCTGCAATAATAATAGATAAAAGATATGTAGAGCAATTCAGAATGAAGAAACTATCACACATACATGATTAATCCCCAATTTTTGTATATACTTAACATGTAAATATCTGTCTGTCTGTCTCTTTATCTGTCTATCTATCCATCTATTTACTTACAGATATATGTCTAGACAAATATGTATAGATATGACACAAATGAAAAACATGCATGTGACACTGCCATGCATGTATGACATAGACTATAATCACATGTGATATTGTACTTATATGTGTATAATAAGTGTGTCTATATAAAAAAAACTCTCAAAACATTCTGATAATATTTCTTTGTTGTAAAATAATTCTTTAGATTACCAGTAAAATTTTATATAATTGAAAGGTAATATTTTGTAATATATAACTGTAATTCTTAGATTTTTTTTTCTTCAATCTTCATTTGTTTCTCAAAGGTGCATACATTTTACTACCCCTAAATCTTATATGTAATGTCTCTGTCATATATTACCTATTTACCATGCAAAACAGTACTATTTGTGCAAATGCTATTAAAGGAAAACCAAGAAAGAAATTCATAATGGTAGACAATTTAGACTTTGCCATTCCATGGAGAGTTTCCTTTCTTTCTTTTCTTTCCATTTTGAATGAACTCTGCTATAGGGACATAATCCAGGGAAGTAGCAGCCAAGATTGCAGCATCTTCTTTTCACTCAGATTTTTTGGAAGAAATTGAGAGACCCACAGAGTTGAAAAGAATAACACCTAGAATGTTGAGCAATTTTCTCATTTCTGGTTTCTTTTCTTTTGTTGTGAAGTTATGAGGATTATTTTCCCCTTCTCTTTTGGTAGATTAGAAATTTAAGGAGAAAATGTTTCAAAGAAAAGCAAGGAAAAACACTTGCAGTACCCAGAAATGATAAATGTTATGTTTAGAGCTTGTTAGGTGGATACTTCCAAGAGATTGTAGCTTTAAGTTATAGTGATATATATAAGGTAAATAATATTCCCTGTGGAGAGAGACTTGTGCATAGAGAGAAATCCCATGGGGAAACTATGAATACCCACATGACAAGAAATACTTTTCAGCAAGGAAGTCTCTTTGAAATAGCATAGAGATCAGATTGACATGGAAATATTTCTTTATTGATAATGTCAGTATTTTTAAGTAAAGTACCTTTCAAGTTGGGAGTATAAAGAACTATGGATATTAATCAGAATTGAATCAGTCTACTTCTGGCTTTTTCTTTTTTTTGGCAATGTCTGTATTTTATTCTTATAGGAAACTTCCTTCAAAAATGTTGATCAGTAACTGTTATACAACTTATGAACACAGATAGTTTCCCAGAAAACTTACAGATTAAGTATTCGCCAAGGTCACACAAGATCTTTTCAGTAATTTACTTGAACTCAAATATTCCTGCCTCTGAGGTTGGCTCTTCATTTGCTAGAAGTTCAGTAGCCCAGTAAATAAAGAACTGTATTTGGAGTCAGAAAAATCTGACTAGTGTGAATTTCTCTTATCCTTAGTTTTCCCCTTTATCAAATGAGTATAATAATGTCATTTACTTCACAGGGCTGCTAAGTGGATCAAATGAGGGTGTATATGAAGTGTTTTGAAAACTGTAAATGCTTCATAAATGTGATTTGCTACTATTCCATAATGTCTCTCTGACACATAGGAAGGATTGGCATGATGTGAATGGGTTGGAATAAATATCATGTTAGTTTGTATGTATGTGTGTATTAGAAATTTCTAATTTATGCAAGTTTAGCATTGTGGATATTCAAAGAAGAACTTGGCCAGAATAAATTAATTTTTAAAAATTCTATTGGATTAGGTAGACCAAATTGCTGCACACATAATAGCAATGAGCTAAAGTGTCTCTAGGAGACCTGAACAAACAGTAATAATTCAGTCATTCATTCATTTAGTCATTTATTATTTATAAGCATCTAGATTTAAAAACTGGGTGATTTTTGCTTTCTAATACCAGAAAATGATGGCATCAACCACCATTCAGAAAACAATACTATTATGAATAGCGGGTAACCACAATTTAGTTTTCTTTATATTAACATTTCTGACACCTACTATTTAAAGTTCTAAAGGTAATAAAGATTCCCAAAGTCCTAGATTCATAACTTCTACTCCCAGAGGTAAAACATTTCTCTTTCATGTCTCTCTGAATTCACTGAAGACACTTGGGTTATGACAAAAATGTTTTATCTAAACATTGTCCTCATATCCTTCAAGAAGTCATGTTTCCTATTATGGTATAGTCTCCAGCTTTCTCCTCACCATTCAAGCTCTACAGATTTTTGACCCAATTAAATATGTATTCAATATGGTTCCCATGGCAGACTGTGCCTTTTGTCTTAGACTGTAAATAGGATTATCACTAGGAGGGTGTGAATTCTTTTGGAAATGATAATCCATTAAATAAAAGTAAATCTAATATGTCTATGTGATCACTTTCTGCTTTCAAAGTAATGATGATGAAATGGCAGAAAAGTTATTTAAAAAAATGAATTCCCTAGATCATATACTATGCATGGACAGCAATTCAACTGTTAGTACCATAAATGGGATGTTTACTACTTTAGAATTTCAGGACTTGGAAGTCCTGAAAATATCATATGCCCTGAGGCAACAAGACATATTGTTTTCTGGGACACTTGATCATTGCAGATTATATTGCTAATGATGATAAAACTTCCATGAATAAGATTATAGTTTATGTACCAACATCTATTCCCAATGATGAAGAAGTAAAGAAATTTCTTTTTTTCCCTTTATTAAAGTTTTTTTTATTTTCAAAACATATGTGTGGACAATTCTTCAATATTAGCCCTTGCAAAACCTTGTGTTCCAATTCCTCCACCCCCTCCCTTAGATAGCAAGTAGTCCAATATATGTTAAACAAGGTAGAAATAAATGTTAAATTTAATTTATCCATACATATTTATACAATTATCTTGCCACACAAGAAAAATTAAACCAGAAAAAAAAATGAGAAGCAAAATAAAATGCAAGCAAACAACACCAAAAGGAGTGAGAATGCTATGTTGTGAAGCACATAAATTGAGGTTAAAGTTGTCTTTGAGTTTATGAGAGTATCTTAATGTCCACTTGGATCAGCATAAAAATGGGAATCAAAAGGACGATACTAATATAACCTGACATAATATATTGTGACTCATTAATATATTGCTCTTCATATTCCCAAAAATTTCTCCCCTTCAAGACATTCCATCATACAGCACAACTCCATGTATTACTCTTAACTCTAGATTTTGATATAATATTTGATATAGTATTTGTAATACTATTGATAATATTTTCATGATTCATTTAAATACCAATGCTTACATATTCCATAAAGTATAGTTGTTGTCATAGGAAATGAATGAATCTGATCAACTGTAATTTAGTCAAACTCCTTAAGACATATATTTTTGATAATCCAAATGAAATTACCTGACTGATCTCTAGCGGATATGATTTGAGAAGGGTTTCAAAATCAGGATCTAAATTCTAGGTATCTTTTTTTTCTGTACTCAACAAAAGTTCTGTTACCAACATAATGTAAACTTCTTATCATGTTGTTGTCCATTTATTATAGTTATATCTTACTTCTTGTGGTTTTATTGCAGTTTTAGCAAAGATACTGCAGTGGTTTGCCATTTCCTTTGATAGCTCATTTTTATGGATAATAAAAGTGAGACAAAGAGGGACAAGTGGCTTGCCTTAATGATTCCTGTTTTAAACACAAGTCTAGAATAATATTTCTTCCAATGTGTAGAATGATCCCAAAAGCAGTAGCAATACTAGCATACAAAGGCTATCCAAAGTCCCTTCATGCCAGAGGCTAATAACTTCATCAGCTGGAGTAACTTATTCTAATGATATTAATCAGCTGTTCCACAGAGTATGGAGACCCCTTTTCAATTGTGACAAGTGATTAACTCAAGCTTCCCATTCCAGGTCCTTGAAAATTATGAATCATTGTCCATAACTGATATATAATCATACCATGGCTCTCCTACTTGAGCCGAAAAGGAACTATTTCTGCATCAATATTATTAACTTGTATAGTATTCTCAGAGATACTCATTATTTATAAACATTTTCATAATTTTTCTTGTGCCAGAATTAGAGTGAAAATTATGGAGACTGAATGTGGATCAAAGCATAATTTTTATTTTTACCTTTTTTGTTGGCTTTCTATTTCTTATGTTTTTTTCTTTGTTGATCTATTTTTTTCCCTTAGCATGATGAATATAGAAATATCTTTGGAAGAATTGTACATATTTAACCTATATCAGATTTCTTGCTGTCTTGGGGTACAGAGGAGAGGAAGAAAAATTTAGAACACAAAAATTTGAAAAAGTGAATGTTGAAAACTATCTTTGTATGTGTTTGGGAAAATAAAATGCCATTCAAAATTTCTTAAAAATGTATTTTCTTATGTCAACTTTACATATTAGGTTACATTCTCTTCATAAAACTGCAGAATTTCTGCATCAGAAAGTTCTTTATTATTTATTCTAATCCATAACTGAAAATAATCCCCTTTAAAAAACATCTATCAGGGGTTTTTCAATCTTTGCATAAAATCTTTAGTGAGCGGCTAGAGAGAGAAGATGAGAAGACATGGTCTGAGAGATTTAATGAATTCCCCTGTTGTTCTGATATCATTATTATTTTTCTCATTATTATTAATTTCCTCATCAACATATATGCAAAACCATATGCCTGTTGTAATAACTATCTTACCAAGTTCACTCTGTATGCCTTTATTAAAAAAATCCTCAAAGTAAATTGGGCCCCAAAGTATTTGTGAACACATATTTAAACCACATACTCACAATATACATGTTTGTAGGCACACATGCATATTTAACATTAAACTAAAAAATTTCTCATTTGTGTACCAAGTACATAAATTAAATATACATCTCATTGCTATTCTAGTGTGACAAATGTAGCATGATTTTCAAAGTCTATATCAGGATGTTGGTACTTTTAAAATAGAATTTACATGTCATTTAAAAAAATATATCTTTTCTTTCAAGGAGGTTTGGCACTCTGTAATATATCTCCCTTCCTAGAAAGTGACATCTGGAAGCTTAAAATCTTGCAATCTGTGTGTATCCATTCTCAGTTATTTTCCAAACAAAAGTGCTATCCCACAGGACATTTCAATAATCTTCTTTTTGACTGTATTTTTGCATGTCCAGTTTTACTTTCACCTACATGTAATGTTTTTGAGACCCCTGAGGACTGTGATCAGTGAGTGATAAAACCTCTATTTTTTCTTTTAAGAATGAGCCATCCTATTTTTTTAATACATAGATTATCATTCAGACTTCATGGTCTTGTGCCTTTGGCAGCTCTGCTCCCTTTTTTCCCCTTGTGCTTCTTCAAATCTAGCAGGATTCCATGGC
This sequence comes from Sminthopsis crassicaudata, assembly GCF_048593235.1. NCBI lineage: Eukaryota > Metazoa > Chordata > Mammalia > Dasyuromorphia > Dasyuridae > Sminthopsis > Sminthopsis crassicaudata. The sequence continues at coordinate 81,295,316 of NC_133620.1, forward strand.
TTTTTAACTCTGCTTTGCAATGCCTGATTCCCCAGATGACTTCCCAAGTCCCTTAGTCTAAAGTCACTTGAACTGTAGTCTTCATTCACCATGAAAGATATGTCTGTTTCGTAATGTCATACTATGTTAGATCATAGGTTTAAAGTTGGAAGGGATTGTAGAGTTCATGTAGTAACCTGATCACAAATTCTGAGTTATGAGACACTTCATAGTCTATCTGGTTAAAAAAAAAAAAAAACATTCTTTCTATAATTTATCAAATGTCACCCAATTTTTGATTGAAGGCTTCAAAAAAATTGGGAATTCCCATCTGAGCATTTTTAACTAGCTTTCATTGCTAGCAAGTTTTTCCTGACATAAAACCTAAATTTGCCTCTTCATAATTTTTAGACATTGCTCTTGATTCAATCTTCTAGGATCTCACATAAAATCTATTAATTTTTTTTCCTGATTATAATACTTTAAAATCTTTGAAAATAGCAACTATGTCTTCTCTGAGTCTTCTTTGCTCTAAGATAAATATGAAAAGTTCCTTCAATTTATCAAGGCCTTTCACCATCTTGGTTGCCTTTCCTGGATATTCCTTAGCTTATCAGAATCTCTCCTAAATTTTTATGACCAAAATAACATGCAATACTCATGGTGTGGTTTAATGAGGGAATTGTACAATAAGATTATCAACTCCTTATCCCTGGAACGTTTTCAGTGTTTTCAAAGATCATATTTGATTATTTGACAGCCATGTCAAACTATTAACCCATATTGAGCTTATAATTATTTTGAGGCAGTGTGCCTAAAAAATAGATCACTGAACTTATAGCTAAGAAATTCTGGATTCAAATCCTGCCCTCCATACTGATTAGCTATGGAGAAATCTCTTAATAAATTTTATCCTCTATAAAATCAAGATAATCATAGTACTTCCTCCCTAGGATTGTTATAATGATCAAGTGAGAAAATATGCTTAAAAGACTTTGTACACAAATTAAGTGTCACCTCATTTTTTGAACAAATTGTTAACTATATATGTCTAACCCATCTTAATAGTAGCTTGTGAAGTCAATTTCTTTAACTCATGTAAGAATTTACATTTATCCCTATTCAATTCTATATTATTAGCATGGCTGATGGAATGAATAAATGAAAAGCATTTATTAAGTGTTTATTATGTTCTAAGCATCATGCTAAGCATTGACACTACAAATAAGAAAGATACTCTATATTTCCAAGTTGTTTACATTCTAATAGGAGAAGAACAATAACCACAGAATTCATGAAGGGTTGTTTCATCTGGAAAGTCATGGGGATGGTGAATAGAACAACAGGGCAATTGAATGAAATAGCTTCCCAGAACTAAAGGTAATATTAATTTAATTCAGAGAAACAGGAAGAATCTCTAGTTGTAAAGGGCTGAAACTGAGATGCACTTGAATAACCAAGCACCTGAGGCTAATTACCAATTGGACAATACTCTATTAGCATATGTTTGGAGAATGGCCCAGCCCACTATCCTGTGCAGACTGGATCTGTGGGAGTAGACAGAAAATGGAAAGAGGCATTGGAGGGTGGAGTAGGAAATAAGAGATACACACAAGCATAATTACTATAACCAGATGTAGAATTTATTAGGAAAAAGCAAGAAGAGTAATCATTGATCTCAGAAAAAGTTAAAACTAAAGTAGATTTAATCAAAAAAGAAAATTTGGAAACTACACTATATGTCAGCCACATTAATTATTGTTGTTTTACACTAAAAATAAGGTTGGAATATTGCTGTGGTGTAGGAGATGATGAGTTGGTGGATTTAGAATACTATGAAAAGACTTAAACTTTTGAATTATGTTCTTTATTTCAGAGAAATGGAGGACAAAAAGTGAAATACAGTCTTACATAGATGAATATGAAGATGAATTATATATTATATATATGTATACATATATATTTATGTTTATGATTATGTTTGTCTATATATATTACATATATTTGTGCATATGTATGAACAAATATGCATGTGTATGTATATATAAATATATTTACACTTAATTATAGCTTTCTTGGGGAGCTAGGATGGAGGAAAGATGGAAAAAAGAATAAAATTAAAAGTGCACAGAAGAGAACAAAAGAAAACCTACAAGTAGGCAAAAAAAAAAAAATAGACAGCATTGAACACATTTTTTAAAAAATGTATTTACCGATTTGTTTTGTTGGAGGCCAGAAACCATTCTTATTAGAATGTTTCTTAGGTCTTTCTTCCCTAAGTATTCTAGTCTTTCCTTCTTCATTAAACAGGCTCTACAGAGACAGTAAGTTAGTAACATGATCTATCTTCTGTTCCAATATGTGTTGTAATTACACTCCAGTTTAATCTACATATACTGATATCCTTCTGTTATTTGATAATCAAACCAGATTATCAGTTGTTTGATATTTCATAAACTCTGTCCTAAACTTTTGTTAGCTCTTTCTTCTCTTATTTTTCAGATAATCTATTTCTAATACAATCTTCCTTAATTTTTTTTTTTTGCTTTGTATCTTATCTAGTGCCCAATTTCATTTGTCCACTTCTATTCTCAGCCTCAGTAACCTGCCAATATCTTTATTGACTGAACCACAATTCTAAGCTAAATAACTAAACAACAAATTCTTGCTGACATAACAACTTGGTTATTCCTTTATTGTTCATTATAGTGTCTCTAATAGTTATCTTTTTTATTAAAACTTTTTGTTTTTCAAAACTTTTATGTGGACAATTCTTCAACATTAGCCCTTGTAAAACCTTATGTTCCAATTTTCTCCTCTTTCTCCATGCCCCCCCCCCCAGATGGCAAGTAGTGCAATATATGTCAAACATAGTAGAAATATATGTTAAATCCAATATGTGCATACATATTTATCTAATTATTGTGATGGACAAAAAAAAAATCAAACCAGTAAAAAAAAAAAAAAAAGCAAAATAAAATGCAATCAAACAACAATAAAAAGAGTAAAAATGCTATGTTGTGAAGCACATTCAGTTCCTATAATCCTCTCTCTGGGTGTATATGGCTTTTTCATCACTGAAAAATTGGAACTGGTTTGAATCATCTCATTATTGAAGAGAGCTAAATCCATCAGAATTGATCATTGTTGTTGCTGTATTTAATGATCTCCTGTTTCTTCTCATTTCACTTTGCATCAATTGATGTAAGGCCTTTCTAAAATCATCCTGTTGGTCATTTCTTACAGAACAATAATATTCCATAACATTCATATGCCACAATTTATTCAGCCATTCTCCAATTGATGGGCATCCATTCACTTTCCAGTTTCTGGCCACTACAAAGAAGGCTGCCACAAACATGTTTTGCACATTCCCTCCTTTAAGATCTCTTTGGGATATAAGCCCAATAGAAACACTTCTGGGTCAAAGGGTAAGAAGGGTTTGATAACTTTTTGAGTGTATTTCCAAATTGTTCTCCAGAATGGTTGGATCTGTTCATAATTCCACCAACTAGGTATCAGCATCCCAGTTTTCCCACATTCCCTCCTGTTGGAATACACAGGAGCCACCTGACAGTGCCTACTAGAGATCTACCCCAGAATGGATCTCCTCTTGTAAGAGGATGACACAAGGAGACTGAGAGGCTGTTGCATTATCTGATCTCTCTTCTCTTCCCTCTGCTTCCAATTTATTTCATTCCCTGTCCACAACACCTGTGTCAGCAAAGGCTGCTTTGTACCTCCTTCAGATGCTAGGATCCACCGCTGTGTTGGCTCTCAGAGAATTGACCTGCCCCTTAACACCCTCCAACATTTGTCATCATCTTTTCCTGTCATCTTAGCCAATCTGACAGGTATGTAGTAGTATCTAGGAGTTGTCTTAATTTGCATATTTCTTATCAATAGTGATTTGAGGGGGGCGGAGCCAAGATGGCAGAGAAGGCACATGCAACTTTCTAAGCTCCTCTCATGCCCTCATGACCAATGTTTGAATTCAGCCTCAAAAATAGCACTTAACTGGTAAAATTCACAAAGATTAATGGTACAACGATTTACCAGCCAAAGATAATCTGGAGGACTGCCAGAGCAGTTTTGTCCTGAAGGGCAGGAACAGAGCAGCAGCAGGCAAGGAGATAGGAAAGACTGGCATCCTGAGCAAACCACGGCCCGGGTTAGCCTCTTAGCTAGAAAATAGTGGAGACAACTCTGCTATAGGCTGACTGCTTTGCCTTGATTGCAAAGCAGTGGACCAGCAGAAAGATTAGAGCCAGAGGTACAGGGTACTCTAAAAATGCCAGAAGCTAAAAGGATATGGTTGTACCCACCCCAAAAAGGAAGCAACTCAGCATAGATCAGTAGAACTGTGCAGCTGCATTCTGCAGCACAGCCAGGGCAGTTGCAAATCTACATGGCAGGGGGGTGCAGCCCAGGGCAGCCTCTAATCTGCACAGTGGGGGGCTCAGCCTAGGGCAATAGAACTTAACCAACCTCAACTGTGCTTCCCTGGGTGGAGACACTTCCAGTGCCTTTGGGGACTATTCACTGGGCAACTGCTAATACCCACAGCCCCACAGTGGGCTTTGGTTTGGGATAGTGACACTTTCACTGCTCAGCCTATTGTCTTAGGCAGTCGTTAATCCATATAGCAGCATTCTTCCCAGGGTACTTCCCTCAGCTCTGCCAGTGCAGGCCCAAATCACTTTGGTTGGGGAACTATTTCCCAGAGCACTCACATACCTGGCCACTCTTTGTAGCCCACTGGCATGCCGTCCATACACCTATCCCTGTTCTTCAGAGGAAGCTGGTAACCTCCTGGTCCTGAAGGCAGAAGCTACAGGCTTAAAAAAATGAATAAAAAATCAAAAGGACGATTGCTAGCTTCTATACAGAAAGAGAGCAGGTTTTCAACCCCGAGGAGACTAATAACAAATAGCCTCCAGACAATTGTTGCTCCCCAACACAAAAGCTTCTCCTAGAAGAGACTATGAAAAACCTTAAAACAGAGCTAGAAGAAAAATGGGGAAAGGAAAGAGAAGCTATGCAAGAGAGTAAAAACTTCTTGAAAGTGAATTGGAAAAGGTAAAAAAAAACTACCAGGAAAGTAGGATTTGTGAATTAGAAAAAGAAAATAATTTGCTTAAAAAAAAAAATTTAGTGAAATGGAAAAAAAATTCCATACAGCAAAACAACTCATTTAAAAACTCAATTGGACATATACAAAAAAGAAGTAAAAACAAGCTGATGAAAATAACTCGTTAAAAATCAGAACTGAACAAATAAAAATGAATAATTCATTGAGACACCAAGAATCAGATAAGCAAAACCAAAAATATGAAAAAATAGAAAGAAACATTAAATGTCTACTTGGAAAAACAAAAAACCTGGAAAATAGATCTAGGAGAGATAATCTGAGGATTATTGGACTTCCAGAAAATTATGATGAAAAAAAGAGACTAGATACTATATTACAGGAAATCATCAAAGAGAACTCCCCAGAGTTAATACAACCAGAAGGTAAAATAGGCATTGAAAGAATTCATTGAACATCTTCTGAAAAAGACCCTAAAAAAACAAAACAAAATAAAACAAAACAAAAACAAAACAAAACAAAACAAAAAAAAAAAAAAAAAACAAACAAAAAAAACTCCACAGAATATTGTGGCCAAATTTCAGAACTATCAGACTAAGGAAAAAATATTACAAGCAGCCAGGAAGAAAACAACTCAAATATTGAGATGCCACAATAAGGGTCACTCAAGATCTAGCTGCCTCCACATTAAAGGATCAAAGGGCCTGGAATCTGATATTCCAAAAGGCAAAAGAATTTGGAATAAAGCGAAGAATAAACTACCCAGCTAAGCTGAGCATTTTCTTCCATGGAAGAAGATGGACATTTAATGAAACAGATGAATTCCATTTGTTTCTAAGGAAAAAACCAGATCTAAACAATAAATTTGATCTTCAATCCTAGGACTCAAGAGAAGCAGAAAAAGGTAAAAGGAACTCTTGAGAACTGTATTTCTGTTGCGGATTTACATAAAGACAACATGTATAATTTGATTTTATTGATATAACATAAAAAGGGAAGTAGAAATGGAAAGAAGATAGTGTCAGAAAAAGGGAAAAGGGGAGATAAAAAGAGGGAAGTTACATCCCAAGAAGAGGCAAAGAAAATCTATCATATCTGAGGAAATTTAGAGAGGGGGAGGAACATTGTGTGAATCATACTCTCATCAGAGTTGACTCAAAGAGAAAATAATTGACATATTTGTTTTACTGAGAATTCTCTCTCACCTCATTGAAAAGTGGGAGAGGAAAAGGGAAAAGGAAAATAGTAATAAGGGAAGTGTACAAGAAAGGGTAAGGGATTTAAAGGGAGGAGGGAGAGATACTAAAGAGGAATGGCTGCATGATGCAAGTGGGACCAATAAGTTTAATACTGGGAAAGGATTCGGGGGAAAGGGGGAAAAAAAAGCATCACTGGGGATAATATGATGGCAGGGAAAACAGAATTAGTAATTTTTACTGTAAATGTGAATGGGATGAACTTTCCCATTAGTGGAGGCAGATAGCAGGCTATATCAAAAGTCAGAAACCTACAATATGTTGTTTACAGGAAACATTTAAAGCAGGGAGATACATACAGAGTAAAGGAGAAGTTAAGACAGTTGCAAGAAGAAATAGACAGCAAAATTATAATAGTGGGAGATCTCAACCATGCACTCTCAGAACTAGATAAATCAAACCATAAAACAAATAAGAAAGAAATTAAAGAGGCAAATAGAATATTAGAAAAATTAGGTATGGAGAAAACTGAATGGTGATAGAAAGGAGTATACTTTCTTCTCAGCAGTCCATGGAACCAATACAAAAATTGACCATATAGTAGGACATAAATACCTCAAAATTAAATACAAGAAGGAAGAAATAGTAAATGCTTTCTTTTCAGATCACGATGAAATAAAAACTACATTAAAAAAACAACAGGTGTAAATAGATCAAAAAGTAATTGGAAAATAAATAATCTTATCTTAAAGAATGATTGGGTGAAACAGAAAATTATAGACACAATTAATAATTTAACTCAAGATAATGACAACGATGAGACATCATACCAAAATCTGTGGGATGCAGCCAAAGCAATAATAAGGGTAAATTTTATATCTTTAGAGGCTTACTTAAATAAAATAGAGAAAAAAATAGATCAATGAATTAGGCTTGCAACGTAAAAAGCTAGAAAAAGACCAAATTAAAAACCCCCAATCAAATACTAAACTTGAAATTCTAAAATTAAAAGGAGAAATTAATAATATTGAAAGTAAAAAATATTGAATTAATAAATAAAACTGAGAGTTGGTTTTATGAAAAAAAAAATAAAATAGATAAACCTTTGGTAAATCTGATCAGAAAAAGGATAGAGGAAAATCAAATTATTAATCTTAAAAATGAAAAGGGGGGGGGGCAGCTAGGTGGCACAGTGGATAGAGCACCAGCCCTGAATTCAGGAGGACCCGAGTTCAAATCTGGTCTCAGACACTTAACACTTCCTAGCTGTGTGACCCTAGGCAAGTCATTTAACCCCAGCCTTAGAAAAAAAAAGAAAAGAAAAAAAAGGGGGAACTTTCCATCAATGAAGAGGAAATTAGAGCAATAATAAGGAGTTACTTTGCTCAACTTCATGCCAATAAATTTAATAATCTAAGTAAAATGGATGTCTACCTCCAAAAATATAGGCTTCCCAGATTAACAGAGGAGGAAGTAAATTGCCTAAATAGTCCTATTTCAGCAAAAAAAATTTAAAAAAGCTATTAAACAACTCCCTAAGAAAAAAATCCCCAGGATCAGATGGATTTGCATGTGAATTCTACCAAACATTTAAAGAATAATTAGCCCCAATGTTATATAAACTATTTTTTTTAAGATAGGGAATGAAGGAGTCCTACCAAATTCCTTTTATAACACAGACATGGTACTGATAGCTAAACCAGGTAGATTGAAAATTGAGAAAGAAAACTATAGACCAATCTCCTTAATTAATGCTAAAATCTCAAATAAGATATTAGCAAAAATACTACAGAAAATCATCCCCAGGATAATACACCATGATCAAGTAGGAATGCAGGGCTGTAGGAAAATTATTAGTATAATTGACAATATTAAGGATCAAATTAACAAAAATCATATGATTATCTCAAAACATGCAGAAAAAGCATTTGATAAAATCCAACACCCATTCCTACTAAAAACACTTGAGAGTATAGAATAAATGTACTTTTCCTTAAAATAATCAGTAGCATCTATTTATAAGCATCATATGTTATGGGGATAAATTGGCACCATTCCCAATAACATCAGGAGTGAAACAAGGTTGCCCACTATCACCATTACTATTCAATATTGTATTAGAAATGCTAGCTTTGGCAATAAGAATTGAAAAAGAAATTAAAGGATTTAGAATAGTTAATGAGGAAACCAAACTATCATTCAATCATTTCTTACACAATTATTCAGGAAAGAGAAGCAAAAGACTTCATGTCAATTAATGGTTTATATCAATACTTCATTTTAATGTTTACTTATTTTGTGTAAAATCTTCAAAATGCCATTAAATTTGGCTTTTGTTACAATGATTTTGTGTAGTATATTTTGATTGGTGTTTTTGCTCCATTACAAATGGACTAAGTTAAAGGAGACTCTTAATTGCTGCATTTTGTGTCATTTCATTTGCAAGGAAATAAGCAAGACCAATTCAAAACTAGAGAGAAGAAAAATTGTTCTCATAGCAGCTGGTCAGAGAGAAGGATGGCTCCCCCAAGAACAATAAAAATCTTCCCTTTGACAGCAGAGTAGAAAAGGTGGGAAGAAAATAAACAGGACTGCTAACAGGGGCTGTCACCATGATTAATGCTGATGAGAAGTAATTAATGTGGATCTTTTCAAACAAGGCCCTCAAGTTTAAACTCAATGCTCACTGATTTGGAGATGGATATGAGGAGAGACACAGAAAGGAAGGAAAGAGAAAGAGAGAGACAGACAGACAGACAGAGACACTTAGATAGACACAGAGACAGAGACAGAGAGAGACAGACTGACAGAAAGTCAGAGAAAGAGACAAAGACAGAGAGACAGATATAGAGAAAAATAGAGACAGACACATACACAGACACAGATTCAGACACAGTAAGCAAAGAAGGGAAAAAAATACAAAATATGAACCACAATTCTGCATTAATATTATTTACAAACTGACCAGATTTCAGCAAATGAACAGGACTATTTATTTCTCAGGGATTTAGGACAGACTTATAAAGTGCAATGTACCCTGCGTTCATTTGAATTTTCTTTTCAACATTGTCCAATGAGTTCTCATATCTCTTCAATGAAATTTCTAGTAAAAAAAATCTCCACTATTTGGAATCACTGATCTAGTGTCATTTGAGAGCCCATTTTATTTATCTTTTTGAGTATGAGAAGAAAGAAGCAAGAATGACTAATATAACCTGAATAAAAATAATTGTGGAGGAAGTATAAACAAGGATGACCCATAAGTCAGTTACTAAGTTTCTCATTTCAGCTAAATCAAACTAAATCAACTAAAATAACTTTGATGAAAGTACTAGAAGGGAACAGTTAGGTATTAAAAAATAACACTCTATTTTTACAGTCATATAAGTGATTATAATATGTTTAAAGCATTTAATTCAGAAGAAGGAAATGAAAATTTCAGAGCTCTTCTATACTACTTCTCAACCATTTCCAAATAATATAACACATATGTAATCTCTGACCTCAAATTATAGCTGTTCTTTATGTTATTCCCCCCTTAGAATAAAAACCTCCTTAATGTCAGAGATGTGGCTGAATTTTTATCCCTTGAACTTCTCAAAGTATCTGGCACACATTAAATGTCAAATAAATTCTTTATCTTCCATCTGTTTTTCTTTTGCAAAATGTTTCCATTCATACATAAAAAAATTCTGCAAGGTTTCTTGAAAGATATAATAGGAGAGATAACCTTGTTTGAGAACCCTCCAAATATTAGTTTCACGTAAGGCATAAAAAAGGGAGATCAGTATTTACCTATAGTGTCAAGTAGAGTGACTATCAAAAAGTCCAAAACAAAAGATAATTTCCTATAGATGATTCAATTCTTTCATTTCGGTTTCATTGACATATTTTTATTTTTACATTATATACATACATGAACAGATTACTTTCACACAGTTTCCAAAAAAGTAAAACGGTTAAATAAAACAAATAATATAGTGATTTCATTTAAAAATGTTTGGAAAATGTATCCCCATAATTTTTTTATTTTTTATTCTTTTTATTAAAAGAAATCTATTCTCTCACCATGCCATTGCAGGGGGAAATCTTGGAACAACATATGCAGTGAAGTAAAACAAATTGTGTGTGTGTGTGTGTGTGTGTGTGTGTGTGTGTGTGTGTGTGTGAGAAAGAGAGACAGAGAGACAGAGACAGACAGAAAAAGAGATACATAGAGACTGACAGACACAGAGACAGACACAGACACATGCATTTCAAATTCATCTCCTCCCTCTAATGGATAGCATGTTTCATCATAAGTCCATCAGAATCATGAATGATCATTGTATTGATTACAGTTCTTAGAGCTTTCTAAATTTTTATTTGTCTTTGTTTTATTTTTATAAAAATATTTTAATTCTATAAATTGTTCTCCTGGCTAAACATATTTTATTTTTAATTAATTTATAAAAATATTCAAAATTGACAATTTTTAAATATTGATATTATACTGTAAATTATTCTTCTGGTTCTACTTACTTTTTCTTTGTTGGGTATGCAAGGTCTTGCCTCAATCCTTCTTCAACAGTGCTTATTCACTTTTGATGTCAACCTGAGTGACACAGTTTTCACTTGTGGCACCAAGGAGCTGTTGCATATACAAAAGTCACATCTCAATAAACCATGTTGGTTGGAATACAAAAAGAATAAAAAGACAATCCGTGCCCTCAAGAAACTTACAATTTAGTGGGAAAGACAAGATATGTGTGTATACATATGCATATGTGTATATCTATCTATATACAAATACGCATTTCTTTCTACACATTTACATATATACACACATGTATATATATACACAGACAAGATGACAAAAAAAAAAAGAGGGAAAGTACTAGCATTCATAGGAGTGGCAAAAGTTTCTAATAAAAGATGGAATTTAAGTTGGGAGTTAACAGAAATCAGAGAAGTTAGTAGTTGGAGAACATTTCTGTCATGGGGATAACCAGATAAAAATGTCCAGAATCAAAGATGGAGTGTTTTCTTCATAAAGTGAATAGAAATACCAGTGTCACTGAATCCAAGAGTACATAAAAGATAATAGGTTCCATTTTAGACATATTAAGTAGATGTCCATATGACAACTTATTTGAGATCCAATAGGCACTTGGAAATATGGATTTGAAGATAAAAAAGAATGTTAGGGTTGGATAAATAAGTCTGAGAATCATCTGCATTTCAGTGATAATTGAATAAATGATTACTTATAAAATCACTAAGTAAAATTATTTAAAAAAAGAAAGAGGGACAGAACCTTGGTAAATAGGTACAATTAACAAGTGCAACCTAGATGAACATCTATGAAAGTATACTAAGGAGTAGTCAGAAAGGTAGGAGTCAAACTAGAAGAGAACAATGTCATGAAAACTTAAAGAATGTCAAGAAGGAGAGGTTGAATAAGAATGTCAATAACTACTGCAATATTATAGAAGTATGGGAAATTTAAGAGATTACTGACAACTTTAAAGAAAACACTTTCAATTTGAGGAAGCCAGAGCTCAGAGTTAAGAAGCCTCTAATGACATTGGAGACCATTATTTTATGTGAGATTCTTTTCTTGTAAATCCCTTGGTATCTCTACTATGATTCTTTTCTCCATGCTTGCTAAATCATTGAGATTAATAAACATAGATTAACAATTTAGTCATTTTTCTTACCTTTTCAGTTTTAAGACATGTTAATTAGAATTGCAAGATTTTCTCCAAATATATATATACATATAAATATATATGCATAATCAATATTTCTTAGGTGTCATTCTTGGCCAAGAGGATATCACAACATGTTAAATGGGGGTCCAGAAATCCAAATTCTGTTCTTAGACACAATTTTCTTGACTAGCCATTCACTTTCTTCAGTTTCCTTTGCTTTCTGGAAACCTTATTTTATATCGACTACATTGAGAAATTACAATGATGACCCTAATGTGTTCAAATTTTTAAATCTGGGATATAATAATGTTTAAGAATATTTTTCAAAGGCTTTCTGGCTGTGTCATTTTTGCCCATGTGAATAACTGGAAATGAGAATCACAATATTTAACAATTTTGGAGAGTTTCAGCATCACACACTGCAAACAAACCCCAGGAATATGACTTTTTAAATAATATGTTGATCATCTTATGTTAAACATTGAAGAAATGCTCAGTTGACTATTTTGCATGAAATATTACTTTTTTTTTCATTTCCATGAGGAATATATGTTGGATATACAACACACATTTACACACATATAATGGATTTATTTCAGAGATAAAGTTAATTAATAACTTTTGAGTGTCTCTTTATAGAGGCAACTGTTAGAGAACTCAGGTCCAAAATCCTAGTGTTATATTTTATAATATGAATGTTATGTAGCCCAATTCACTTCACTTTCCACCACCAAAAACAATGGAGAGTACTGCAAGAAATAGGAATTTTGTCTTTAGCACTGCAAATTATAATATCTTAGTATAAATGCGGTATGTACAAAATGGATTGAAAAGAACTGAAAAATGCAGAATAAGTATAGTATAGACACAGGTCTGTGGAACAGAGGGAAGACAAGTTTGCAGTTATTCAAGGATATTCATTCTTAGCAAATTGTAGCAAATAAATATATTTTTACTAATTATTTGGTAGACTTTGCATAAATTTAATTTCCATTTGACTGTAGAAAAATAATCTGGAACAGTAACATGAACTAGTAATGGTAATAGGCTTTTTCAGTGAAGTGGCTCTCATCTAGTGTGTAAAGTGGAACTTCTCACTCTCTCAGCCTAATGAGTTTAATAAAACTTAATGAAACATTTTCAAAGCTAATGAAGCACTTTAAAATGCAAAACAAAGGAAAAATAAAGGGCAGGATACTGCTGCCAACTAAAAAGGGCCAGTGTTCTGTGGTGGGATGGAGCTATCTGAATGGAAATTTAAGTGAACAATTCTGTTAAATCACTATATAAAATGTCCATCTAGAATATGATGTCAAATGTTTCTGGAGGGATAAAAGTTACAGAAGCAAAGACTGTTAGAGTTGGGAGAGAAAGAAGGAATCTTAGGAAACTTAGGTTATAACTCAGCAACCACCTATTACATCCTATACCTGAAGAGAAATCTTTGCTACAATATGCTCTCAAAGTGAACAGCCTGACTTCTTGAAAATCTCTAGTGAGAAAGGATTTACTGTCTTTTGAGGCAATCTTCTCCATCTGCAGATAGTTCTAATGCTTAGGATGTTTTCCCTTAAATCAAGCATAAATTTGCCTCTTTGTAACTTTTTTCCCCTAGTTCCTACTTTTGCCCTTTTGGAGCAAAAAAGTGAAGTATAATACTGCTATCACAATACAACCTTTCAAGTATATGAACACAGTTATCATATCCTCACTTCTTATTCACTAGTCTTCTCTTTTTGAAGATTTTTTTTCAATCATTCTTTATATAACATGCAAGATTTTGCATCTTATCACAAGATTTTGGCTGACATGTCATATCACTGAGTTTTTAATTGAGCTTGCAGTCCACTAATACTTCCAGATCTTTTTTTCAGATAAAGTTCTGCTTAATTATACCTATCACATTCCATGTTTATGAAATTGATTTTTATGTTAACATATGCTGAATTCATGTCATTAGATTTAACACACTAATCTAGGCAAGATTTTTTTTTTTTTGGATTATGATTTGGTCATATATAACACTAGTTATGCCTCTCAACTTTATGTCATCTTCAAAACTAATAAACATATCATTTATGCCTTATCCAAATGATAAAAAAAAAAATTAAACTTCATGGGACCTGGAGGACATACCTGGGAGATACACTAGAGAACTCCTTCCAAGATGATATGGACCATTAATGATTATTCTTTGGTTCATAAATCCAATATCTATTAAACTCATTTAAATATAATGTATAATTATGCTAGAGAAAGGCAAGAAGAAAGGAAGAAAGAAAAGAAGGAAGAAAGGGAGTGTAAAGGGGCTGGAATTGAGAAGATGCAATTAGCTAACCGAGCACCTAAAGCTAATTACCAATTGGACAACACTCTATTAATATATGCTTGGAGGATGACCCTGCCCAATTATTCTGTGCTGGCTGGATCTGTGGGTGTAGACAGAGAAGTGTGAGAGTTGAGAGGGTGGAGTAGGACAAAGGGGATCATTCTTTGGTGGGAGAGAGAGAGAGAGAGAGAGAGAGAGAGAGAGAGAGAGAGAGAGAGAGAGAGAGAGAGAGAGAGAGAGGAGAAGAAGAAGAAGAAGAAGAAGAAGAAGAAGAAGAAGAAGAAGAAGAAGAAGAAGAAGAAGAAGAAGAAGAAGAAGAAGAAGAAGAAGAAGAAGAAGAAGAAGAAGGAGGAGGAGGAGGAGGAGGAGGAGGAGGAGGAGGAGGAGGAGGAGGAGGAGGAGGAGGAGGAGGAGGAGGAGGAGGAGGAGGAGGAGGAGGAGGAAGAGGAGAAGGAGGAGGAGTGGAGATTCCTATATCTAATCCCCTGACAGAGACTCCAAAAAGATCAAGAATAAAGACTTTTGCTTATCCTTACTCCAGCAGACTCTAAAGTATCCAGGGTACTAAAGCGGACATTACAAGGGAGGAATGAAGAAAGGAAAAGAGGGAAAAAAGGAGGAAGAAATTATAATAGGAAGGAAGAAAGGAAGGAAGGAAGGAAGACAGAAAGAGTGAAGAACTGAGGAATAGAGAGAAGGAGAAATGGATTAAAGGGTAAAGGAAGGAAGAAAGAAGGAAAGAAAGAAAATATCTATTACCATAGTAACTATGTTTTTAGATGGTACTAAATGTGAACTACTATTCTGTGTTAAATATAGGGCTGACTCTTTAAAAGTTTATGATAAGCTGGATACTCCAGATATCAGAATTTTGAGCAAAACAAAAACAAAATTAGAAGTACTAATTTTTGAATTCCATGAACTTTTCAAATTATTAGAGTTTATCAACCTATAAAAGGTATGATGATTAACATCATGCGACCATGTTTGCTTTTTTTTTTTTTTCCAGAGAAATTAAAAAGGAATCTTGACATACAAAAGTTCTGGTGATCCCTGGACTTGGAAATATACTTTAACTTATTTATATATTTTCCTAAAGGATGGCTGGCTATGGTAAAATCTGGGTGTTTCAGAGTGATGAAATGGAATCCAGTTTAAATCAGTGAAAAGTATGAATTACATAGTTAAAAATAAGCCTTCATTTTCATGAATTGCATATGATATTTCATGCAAAGTTAAAAAAAATTATGTTTCATTAAGACTCTGTATAAATAAATAGATCTAGATCAGAATTTGTAATTAGGATTATACTGCCATCCTGTTGAAAGACAGTATGATACAGGGGGAAAGTATTGAGTTCAGATTCAAAGAATAAGGATTAGAATCCACTTAACCTTTCTAGACCATAACTTATTTACATGTGAAATGAGAAGGTTGGACTAGATTTTTGCTGATATTCTCTCTAAAACTTTAAATCCTTGATCCTATTATTCTTAGTTTCTATCCCAAAGTAGGAACCATGTACTATCTTTCAATAGCACCATAGCAGAATTTTGAATATTTTACTTATAGGAATGTTAATAGAAATGAATGGGAATATAAAAGTCATCTAGCACTACAACTGGAAAATGAAATTAAGGGCTAGGAGGTAACTTATTTGGTTCATGTCACATAAATATTAAGTCTTGAGGGCAAGGAATGTCTTTTGCCTCTTTGTGTCCTCGAGACTTGACATTGTGCCTGGCATACAGAAAGTGCTTAACAAATGTTTAATGATTAATAGCAAACTGTAGGCTTTAAACAATAAAAGCCCTAACTCTAGACTCAACACTCTTTCTACTATGATACAGTAACTCTGAATTATTGAATTTCATGATCAGTCTTTGGAAAATAAGCTTCTACCTTCCTGTTGGAAATCCTAGTGGATTCTAATCCTCATTATTTGGGACTATTTTTTGGAAGAATTCTATTTTTTATTGCTGTCTTTAAGAGTATCTTTGCTGTGCAATGGATAATAGTGTTTTCTACTTCATGAATGTATATACTAAGTATAATTGTAGTATCACATACTTAAATACAATCTGGTGCAAGCTTCCCTACCTATAGATTCTCTGAGAGGTTAAATGATTTTGACTAAGCCCATGCATAACAGAAAAAAATATTGATTTACTAACTTATCCAAACCATATTGTGGAGAAAAAGCTCTCTATCTCTATCTATTGAGGTTATCCTCACATGAAAAGTAATAAATAAAGTCAATAATTAAAAATATATTGTGCATTTCCAAGAATAATTGGTAGCAGAATGAAAAACTTACAACACTGCTCAGAGTTCCTAGAGAAGATTCTTTTTATAGAGTAATCAAAAGAGACGACTCTTCTTATAAGAGTCTGTCTCACAACAATTCTTCTTGAAGGTTACATCTGTCACTGAAACCTCTTTAGGACTTAAGGAACATATATTTTGGGAATTGTGAAAAGGATAGGAGGATAAGGATAGGGAGAAACTGAATTCAGGGTTTCTGAAGGCTATTTTGAAGACTAGTCCAATAATAAGAGTTGATGAGGATCTGAACTAGGGTATTTGTAGTGTAAATAATGAAAGGATCATGGATGAGAAATATGGATTAGAAATGGCTTGGTAAACAATTGGTTACAGTAAGTAAAAGAGAAGTAAAGAATCAAGAATGTTGATCTCGATAGCAAGCCAGTATGTCTAAGAAAATAAAACAATTGTATAGTTTAGGAAACTGAATTAAACATAAGTTAAATGACTTGCTCAAGATTACTCAGATAGCAAGTGTCTGAAGCTGGATTTGAATTCAAATATTTTGGGCACCAGACCCAGCACTCTATACTCTGTGCCACCAGTCTCTTTCAAGGTGATACCTTGGTAATGTACTCACCAAGCAAGATAGAATGGAGAAAAAAAAAAAAAAAGAAAAAGAAAGAGGTTTAGGATAATCATTATTGAAATATCTCTGATTAGTGGGCGTTGACCTTGATGAAGAACTAGCAGCAAAAAATTAAAAAGTGGTCAGACAGGCAAAGGGAGAATCAAAAGAAAGTAATGTCAGAAAACTCTAAAGAGAAGCAAATATCCTGGATAAGAAGATTAGTAACGGTATCACATTCTACACAAAGTTTAAAAAAAAAGATGAAAATAAAAGGAAAAGGGTACTAGATTTGGTAATTAAGATATCAGGGATAATTTTTGAGAGAATAGTTTCAATTGAATGATGAGGTTTATCAACTGGATGGAACCAGCCTCTAACCTATGAGTGGTTAGAGCTGAACAGAACAGGTTAGAGACAGGACAGTCTGGAATCAAACAGAAGTTTAATTTCAAAGTGAGGGAAAGAGCTTTCAATCAAGGATACATGTCCTGAGGATCTGTCCCTACTTGGGGTGATCTGAGGCAGTGCAGTGAGGTCTCAATA
Source organism: Sminthopsis crassicaudata (assembly GCF_048593235.1). Lineage (NCBI taxonomy): Eukaryota > Metazoa > Chordata > Mammalia > Dasyuromorphia > Dasyuridae > Sminthopsis > Sminthopsis crassicaudata. Next base: position 81,313,041 of record NC_133620.1, read on the forward strand.
TTTACACCAATGACTATGCAGTGAGCTGTAATCCTGACAATGAAGGATAACAGGAATAATATGACAATTCTGATTCATAGACGAGCTTCATGACCAGAACATGGATACAGCAGGTGTTTGTCTAATTTCAGAGAACACCTGGTGCTATTCAAAAGCAATACAATAATTATATGAAACAATTCTGGGATTTTGCTAGGGATGAGATCATCCAGAGGGTGAGTGCAAAGTATTATTATACCAAGTTCAGGGCACAACTTGCTTGTTGAGCCTTAGCTCTGAAAAACAGGGTGCCTCCTAATATCCTAATTTGAAATTCAGATTGCACAGGGTTTAGAAGCCAATGGAAAAAGCAGAAATGGTGGCACCAAAAATGGCTTTTTCCCCCCAGGAATTTAGCTATGAAGTAGTTAGTGTTATAGGATCATAACTGATGGGTCTTATAGAACAGAGTGAGGATTCTTTTAATAATGGATGATAAAAAGTTGAATTTGTGGGCAGTAGGAAAGGTACCAATACATAATAATTAATTACTTAAACTTTGGTTGCTTAGAGAAGTTAATCAGTATTATTCTTCAATTTTTGGATGACATGCTTGCCTGGATCTGGACACTGGACAATGTTCTTGAGCTTTTTCAATCATCAATGGAGTGAAAAAGGTTGTGTGTTTGCCCCCATACCTTTTAAGCATGATGTTAAATGCCTTCAGTGTTAAATGCTTTCAGTTAGGTAAAAAGTGTTCTCACTTCCTTAAAGCATCAGGGTATTATATCACAAACTTAATGAATTCACCCTTAAAATATCAAAGGACTTTAAAGCAGAGAGGGAACTTGTATTGAACAAAAAAAATTGGAATGCAAAACATTCAATCATTGCTTCTAATTTGGCCAAAGAGAACAAGTTCCATTCAAATGACTTAGGTTTTCTTTAACCAAACATCTACAGTTTTTATAACTTATATTTATATGATATGAAGTCCAGTCACTTAACATTCTCATTAGTCAGTTCATTCCAAAAATTAAAGCCAATTTCTATGCTTAAATATCCTTGAGTTAAATTCTTCAATATATTTCCTTTTGTATAATTAATCAAGAGTTTTTTCTAAAGTATACAATGTTGACATTGTACCCATTTGCTTCTATTTATATGATTGTTTAGTGGGAAATTTTCATTAAGAATCAAAGAAACTCAAAACAGCCACATTTTTATTTAAAAATTTTAAAAGTTGTGTGTGTATGTACTTCTCTGTATGTGTGTATGTATGTGTTAAAAAAAAAAAAAAAAAAACAAAACATGGGGAAATCTAAGATTAGGATACCTTTATCAGAAACTTTAACTGTAAAAATATTTTCCCAATTTGTTACTTCCCTTCTAATCTTGTTTACATTAGTATTGTTTGTACAGAATCTTTTTAGTTTGATGTAATCAAAATCTTCTATTTTGTGATCAATAATGATATCTAGTTCTCCTTTGGTCATAAATTCCTTCCTCCTCCACAGGTCTGAGAGGTAGACTATTCTCTGTTCCTCTAATCTATTTATGATCTCATTCTTTATGCCTAAATCATGGACCCATTTTGATCTTATCTTGGTATATGGAGTTAAGTGTGGATCCATATCTAATTTCTGCCATACTAATTTCCAGTTTTCCCAACAGTTTTTTCTAAATAATGAATTTTTATCCCTAATGTTGGTATCTTTGGGTTTGTCAAAGACTAGATTGCTATAGATGTACTCTTTTTTGTCCTTTGTATCTAATCTGTTCCACTGATCGACTGGTCTATTTCTTAGCCAATACCAAATAGTTTTGGTGACTGCTGCTATATAATATAGCTTTAGATCAGGTACACCTAGACCACCTTCCTCTGACTTTTTTTTCATTAGTTCCCTTGCAATTCTCGACCTTTTATTCTTCCATATGAATTTTGTTGTTATTTTTTCTAGGTCATTAAAATAGTTTCTTGGGAGTCTGATTGGTATAGCACTAAATAAATAGATTAGTTTGGGGAGTATTGTCATCTTTATTATATTCGCTCGGCCTATCCAAGAGCACTGAATGTCTTTCCAATTATTTAAATCTGACTTTATTTTTGTGGCAAGTGTTTCTTAATTTTTCTCATATAATTCCTGACTATTCCTTGGTAGATGGATTCCCAAATGTTTTATACTCTCAACATTTGTTTGGAATGGAATTTCTCTTTGTATCTCTTGCTGTTGCATTTTGTTGGTGATATATAAAAATGCTGAGGATTTATGTGGATTTATTTTGTATCCTGCCACTTTGCTGAAATTCTGAATTATTTCTAATAACTTTTTAGCAGAGTCTTTGGGTTCTCTAAGTATACCATCATGTCATCTGCAAAGAGTGATAGTTTGATTTCCTCATTTCCCACTTTAATTCCTTGAATCTCTTTCTCGGCTCTGATTGCCAAGGCTAGCGTTTCTAGTACTATATTGAATAGTAATGGTGATAGTGGGCAACCTTGTTTCACTCCAGATCTTACTAGGAAAGGTTCCAGTTTATTTCTGTTGCATATTATGCTTACTGACGGTCGTAATTATATGCTCCTGATTATTCTAAGGAATAGTCCATTTATTCCTATACTCTCAAGTGTTTTTAGTAGGAATGGATGTTGGATTTTATCAAATGCTTTTTCTGCATCTATTGAGATGATCATATGGTTTCTATTAATTTGATTATTAATATGGTCAATTATACTAATAGTTTTCCTAATATTAAACCAGCCTTGCATTCCTGGTATAAATCCCACTTGGTCATAGTGTATTATCCTGGGGATGATTTTCTGAAGTCTTTTTGCTAATATCTTATTTAAGATTTCAGCATCAATATTCATTAAGGAAATTGGTCTATAATTTTCTTTCTCAGTTTTCGATCGACCTGGTTTAGGTATCAGTACCATGTCTGTGTCATAAAAGGAGTTTGGTAAAACTCTTTCATCCCCTATTTTTTCAAATAGTTTATATAACATTGGGGCTAATTGTTCTTTAAATGTGTGGTAGAATTCACATGTAAATCCATCTGGTCCTGGGGATTTTTTCCTGGGGAGTTGATTAATACCTTGTTCTATTTCTTTTTTCTATAATGGGACTTTTTAAGCAATTTATCTCCCCCTCTGTCAATCTAGGAAGCCTATATTTTTGGAGAAAGTCATCCATTTCTCTTAAGTTATCAAATTTATTGGCATCAAATTGGCAAAGTAACTCCTTATTATTTCTCTAATTTCCTCTTCATTGGTGAAGAGATCCCCCTTTTCATTTGTAAGACTAACAATTTGATTTTCCTCTCTCCTTTTTCTGATCAGATTTACCAAAGGTTTATCTATTTTATTGGCTTTTTCATAAAACCAACTCTTGGTTTTATTTCTTAATTCAATAGTTTTTTTTACTTTCAATATTATTGATTTCTCCTTTTAATTTTTGTATTTCAAGTTTAATTTTTGGTTGGGGGTTTTTAATTTGGTCTTTTTCTAGCTTTTTAAGTTGCAGGCCCAATTCATTGATCTTCTCTTTCTCTATTTTCTTCAAATAAGCCTCTAAAGATATAAAATTTCCCCTTATTACTGCTTTAGCTGCATCCACAGATTTTGGTATGATGTCTCATAATTGTCATTATGTTGGGTGAAATTATTAATTGTTTCTATAATTTGCTGTTTCACCCAGTCATTTTTTATAATGAGATTGTTCATTTTCCAATTACTTTTTGGTCTATTTACCCCTAACTTTTTACTGAATGTAGCTTTTATTGCATTGTGATCTGAGAAGAAGGAATTTATTATTTCTGCCTTCCTACATTTAATTTTGAGATCTTTATGTCCTAATACATGGTCAATTTTTGTATAGGATCCATGAACTGCTGAGAAGAAAGTATATTCCTTTCTATCTCCATTCAGTTTTCTCCAAAGGTCTATCATACCTAGTTTTTCTAATGTACTATTTACTTTCTTATTTTCTTTCTTATTTGTTTTGTGGTTTGATTTGTCTAAATCTGAGAGTGCAAGTTTGAGATCTCCCACTATTATAGTTTTACTGTCTATTTCTTCTTGCAATTCTCTTAACTTTTCCTTTAGAAAGTTAGATGCTATACCACTTGGTGCATATATGTTTAGTATTGATATGGCTTCATTGTTTATGCTACTTTTCAGCAGGATATAGTTTCCTTCCTTATCTCTTTTAATTAGATCAACTTCTGCTTTTGCTTTATCTGAGATAAGGATGGCTACCCCTGCTTTTTTGGCTTTACCTGAAGCATAATAGATTCTGCTCCAACCTTTTACCTTTACTCTGTATGAATCTCCCTGCTTTACGTGTGTTTCCTGTATACAACATATTGTAGGGTTCTGACTTTTGATCCAGTCTGCCATCCGTCTCTGTTTGATGGGAAAGTTCATCCCATTCACATTTACAGTTAACATTACTAATTCTGTATTTCCTGCCATCGTATTATCCCCAGATTATGCTTTTTCCCTTGACCCCCCTGAACTCCTTCCCCAATATTTAATTTATAGACCCCACTTGTGATGCGCAGCCCTCCCTTTTTTAGTATCCCTCCCCCTCTCCCTCCAAGTCCCTTCACTTATTCTCCTCTTCCTTTTCCCTTTTCCTCTCCCCCCTTTTAATGAGGTGAAAGAAAATTCTTTGAAAAACAAATATGTCAATTATTTACTCTTTGAGCCTCTTCTGATGAGAGTAAGATTCACACAATGATTCTCCCCCTCACTAAATTCCCTCAGATATGGTGTATTTTCTATGCCTCTTCCTGGAATGTAATTTCCCTCTTTTTATCATTCCTTCCCCTTTTTCTGAAATGACCTCCTTCCCTTTACTACACCCTCCTTTTTTTTTTCTTTTATATCAGTAAAATCAAATTATCCATGAGTACTTTTTATATACAGAGTTACACTTCTCAAGGGTTCTGTGTACCTTTTTCTGTTTCTCTTCAGTCTTGTGGATGTAGAACAAATTTTTTTGTTTAAGTATGGTTTTTTTTCTTAGAAACATATAGAATTCCTCTAGTTCATTGAATGACCATCTTCTTCCATGGAAAAAGATGCTAAACTTAGCTGGGTAGTTTATTCTTGGTTGTAATCCTTGATCTTTTTCCTTTCGGAATATCAGGTTCCAGGCCCTTTGATCTTTTAATGTGGAGGCAGCCAGATCTTGAATGACCCTTATTGTGGCCCCTTGATATTTGAATTGCTTTTTTCTAGCTGCTTGCAATATTCTTTCCTTTGTGTGGTAATTCTGCAGCTTAGCCACAATATTCCATGGTGTTCTTTTTTTAGGGTCTTTTTCAGAAGGTGTTCAATGAATTCTTTCAAAGCCTATTTTCCCTTCTGTTTCTATTATCTCTGGACAGTTCTCTTTGATGATTTCCTGTAAAATAGAATCTAGGCTCTTTTTTTGGTCATAATTTTCGGGAAGTCCAATGATCTGCAGATTATCTCTCCTAGATCTATTTTCCAGGTCTATAGATTTTCCCAGTAAGTTTGACGTTATTCTCCAGCTTTTCTTTTTTTTTCTTTTTTTTCTTTTTTTTTTTGTTTTGTTTCACTGATTCTTGGGTTCTCAATGAATCATTCATTTCTATTTGTTCCATCCTTATTTTAAATGAGCTATTTTCTTCATTCACATTTTTTAGTTCTTTTTGTATATGCCCAATTGAGTTTTTAAAATGAATTATTTTGCTGTATTGAATTTTTTCCATTTCTCTAATTTTTTTAGAGAATTATTTTCTTTTTCCATTTCAGAAATCCTACTTTCCTGTGATTTTTTTTAACCTTTTCTAATTCACAAATTTTGTTTCCCTGAATCTCCTATGAATTCTTTATTTTTTCCAACTCAAATTTCAGACTGTTGTTATTCTCTATCATAGCTTCTCTTTCCTTTCCCCATTTTTCTTCAAACTCTCTTAACTTTTTAATTGTCTCTTTTAGAAGAGAGTTATGTGATGGGGGGAAGTTATCGTTCCCCTTTAGGCTGTTATCTGCTGAGTCTCTGCTATTAACTTCCTTTGGAGTTGGATACCAGCTCTTTCTCTGTGTAGAAGCAATCAATGGTTTTTACTTTAGCTTTTTACTCATATTTAAAAAAATATTTTGGGGTCAGTTTTTGGGTTAAGAAATTATTTATTTATTTCTTTATCAGCTTCATCCCAGACCAGATGGATGCAGTGGCTCCTGCACCTGAGCTAAGAGAGAGCTCTGGGAGTGAGTTCCCCTCCCTCTCCCTGAAAGTGCCTCAGGAGTGATTAGTTAGGCTGTGTGCTTTGAGGGTTGCCCAGTGAAGGACCCTGCTGTGTGTCCTAGAGACTTCCCTGAGGTTTAAGACTGAACAGTAAAGGCAACACAAAGCCCAACCAATGCATCCCGTGGGACGTGGATATCAGCAATTGATGTGAAAAGCCCCTGCGCTCAAACTGGAAGTTTGAGAAACCGCGGTCCCTATTTCAAAGGTTCTGCTTCTCTGGGACTTCCGTGGCTGAGTTCCACAGCCTCCAGCCAAGCCAGGCACTATGTGAATTTGATGTTTCCTTGGACTGTGTCCCCGCTTTTCTTTTTCTTTTTCTTTTTTTTTTTTTTTTGAGGCTGGGGTTAAGTGACTTGCCCAGGGTCACACAGCTAGGAAGTGTTAAGTGTCTGAGACCAGATTTGAACTCCAGTCCTCATGATTCAAGGCTGGTGCTCTATCCACTGCGCCACCTAGCTGCCCCTGTGTCCCCACTTTTCAAGGTCTTATCTACCCCAAGGTGAAGCCCCAGACAGCAGAAGGAGGTTTTCACAGCCATGCAGAGATCTGTTAGGTCACTTCCAGATTGGGGTGGTTCTAGTATCTGGCTTTATATTTTAAAGTGGCTTGATTTCTCTTCTGAACTGCTGTTTTATAAGCAGAGAAGAGCTAACAGCCTGTGCCAGATTCTTCTATCTCATTGGCTTCTCTGATCCCAGAGTTCTCCCCAGCTTGATCAATGCAGTGTGCTAGCACCTCACCCTGTCTGCACTGGTCTTTTTTCTTCCTCCCCTGGGAACCAACCTTTTCTGTTGAAACTCCAGATTCTCTTCACTGGTAAGTCGTGCTTCCAGTCCTTGTGGTTTCTATCAGTCCAGTGTTATTTTTGAGGCTGATTTAACTAATTGATATTGAGGGAAGAAGGAAGCTCACAAAATCGCGTGTATCTTCTCCGCCATCTTAGCTCTGCCCCCCTATAAAGGTCAATTCTTAAGCGCTATATAAATGCAATTAAATATTTGTCATTACATTTTATATATTTATGAATATACAAATTATTTCCCCTTTTAGAATGAAAGTTTCTTGTCATTTTATCTCCAGGACCTATTATTCTATTTGATACATAGTAAACCCCTAGAAATTCTTGCTGCTTTTTTATTAACTCCATAATAGATGTATTACTGACTCTAGGAAACACTGTCATATTTGTCATGGTAAGTCATTTCTCCTGATTTTACCATTTCATCCTATGATCCAAGTTGTTTTGCTTTCTCAGGTTATATAGTATTTTGGTGCAAAAATAATATATTTTGGGGCTTTTCCACATAGATTATCTAGGCTAGAGATCCCTATATCACTTGGTTTTGGAAGGTCCTAAAATAGAGTTTATGAATACTACTTACCTCCCTTAGACTAATAGAAACACTGGTAAAATTTAAATCATGATATTAAACAGTAACTACATTGCCATAGAAAATATTTATGGCAGAACTGAGTTCATTTTCTATCCACAGAAAATTTTCAGAAAAAAAAATTCTACCTTCAATACTTCTTCATTTCATTTGACATATTTTCCCTTCGTTCTGCCTATTAGAAATTCAGTCTTTGCATCATTGATGAACTAGAAATTATACATATAGAGGAGACATCAGTTTATTCAGTGAGCATTTAGGCAAATAGAAGAACAGGGACAATGTTGTGAAGCATGTAGGAAAAAATGCCCTCACCAGTAAAAATAGAGATCAGGATTAATTAGACTGCCTCTCTCATCACATAAAAAAATGTCCATTAGATGGTAGATAGTACAAATCATTTCTTATCATCCAATGTTTAAAAACAGTGGTTTATGAAATAGGATTATTCTAGAATGTCAAGCTTCATTCAGTGTTCTGTGTGTCATACACCAATTTTTTTCTGTTCTACCAAATTTTCACGAAACCTAGAGGGTCATGATGCAAACGAACTCAGAAATAAATAAAAAAATAAGGGGGACTAGAATTTTAGAAGAATATGGAGTGAAAGCATTTTATAAGTGATTGATAGCATATGGCCCAGTAAATTATATCTATATCTGGCTTCATCATCAACTACCTAACTAACCACACCAGACACCATACCTTAAAGGGAATTTCACCTTGGGAACCATTCTATTGATTGATTTCTCTCCAGGAACATTATTTCTGGAGAGCTCCATCCATGATTTACTTCACTATCTTCTTGCTCACTACCTAGTATCCACTTTTCCCTGTACACTTTCCTTTCTCTTCTAATTCCAGTTCTGGCATCATGAATGATGATCACGTTGTGCAATTGTTCTTAGATGTGATGAATCAATCTACTCTCCAGTGGTCTCACACTCCTCATTCCTTGTAACTTTCTATACAAAAGTGTCCCTCTCTACCTACCACTTTCTTATGTATGGTTTGTTTCCCTTTAGAATGCAAATTCCTAGCCAGAGACGGTGGTCTGTGTTACCAAGGGAAGCTAAGATTGATATATTGTTTGATTTGGGGAGTTCTGAAATTAGCAAGGCTAAGATTGATAAAGTGCCCAAACTAAGTCTGGAACTAATGTGAAAAATCCTCCAGAAAAATATTCTCTAAGTAAGTGGAGGGGGGGGGGGTAATAAGCAAGTAAAAACTTCCATACCAATCAACATTGGAATTGTCCCTTGATTGAGTATCCTACTTTATCAGTCTGGGCACAGAAGTCCAATCTTAAAAATTAAATAAAAGAAACTAGAGAGAAAGGAAAGGAAAAGAAAAGAAAAGAAGGGGAGGGGAGGGAAGGCAAAGGGAGGGGAAGGAAAGATTTCCAGAATTTCCTAACTAAGGAAACTCTCCCTCTCCCCTAGCTCCAGCCAGGGGAAAGTTAATTCTACCAAAGAAAGAGGCAGAGAGCTCCATTATGACTATATAAATGGTTTAGTAATTATTATCATTACTTACATAGGAGCTGTCCCCGGGCAACTGCCAGACAATTCATTGGATCTCAGATCCCTACCATCTAATCTGGTGCAGCAACCAGACTATTCAGCAGATCCCCACAAAGACCCTCAAAAAGTCCCATAGTAATTAAAGAAATTTAACAAAGGGAGGAAGAGCTGCAAAGCTCCATTACATATGTCATTAGGGATTTGCATTATGCTTAGTAAGCAGTTCTAATTTTGAATCTGGGTCCCAGGGTTCCACCATTGTGTGAGAATGATAGTTATGTGGTAGACACAGTGAAGGTTGTGTTCTGGTTGCTGTGTCCTTGTTATGTCTTGCTAGAGCTAGCATATCTTCATTGTAGTTTTCAATGCAATATGGATCTCACAAAGTTATGTACTAGTCAGGTTGAACAAGTTCACACACACACACACACACACACACCACACACACACACACACACACACACACACACACACACACACAGTTATTTGCTCAGCAAAGTGTCTGAAAATATCTTTCACCTTCCTTAAAATGATTTTCACTCCAATAGTGTGTTTTTTATCCCAATGACATTGGCTTTCACTAATTGGGATCCCATGGAAAGGGAAAAAGAAAGAAACTAATATAAGCCCTTTGTGGGCAGGAACTATCTTTATTTTTGTTTCTATCTCAGACATAGCACAGTAATTGGCATTTATTAAATATTTAATAATGTTGCTTGGTTTTTTATTTAAATATTCATTCTTTTTTTTAAGGATTTTTATCAGAAGCATCCAGAAAAACCTAAAATCTTCACCATGGAGAAAGGAAGCAGGTCTGAGGGGATTACTACTAATATTTGATGCAGAGATGGCAGATAGACCAGGCCTATACGTCATTTTATAGAACCACACCCTCCACTGTCTGCTACTGAACTTTATTTCCAGTACAATTATGAGCATATGTTACAAATGCTACTACATACTATGTATGATAGTAAGACACAGAAGAGGAAGAAGAATGCAGTTTCTGTGCTGACCTGATACCATGTAGGAGCCACAGCGTTTTTGGTTAGTCTTAGAAAGTAAATTCAGATATGGCTTACATTCTAAAGTTTGGGAAAGCTGAGATTCTAATGTGGAATTTCTCCAGAGTCTTTTCCCATAAATATGTATGTCTTTCCTAGGACACCAAGCACTACGGAGTTTAATCAACATGTTATAGTTTCACCTTGAATATTGTGTCTGTGAAGATATGTCGCATTGATTAGGGTCACTACTGCTTCTGGCAATAGGCAGAGTCATGATGAATAAAAAACTTTCTGAGATCCTAACTTGATTGAATTGAGGAGGTGGGCAAGGGAATGTATATTTGGCCCTTAACTCCAAACTCTCCTACAATGACACTTATTTTGTTACCATTCTTAATGTGATTCATCTTTAAGTAGCCTTTTCCCAAATATTTCTAACTGGTAAGAGCAGGTTTAACATCAGCTATTTGGGAAAAAAAAGTAACTAGAGGCCTAAGGGACCCCAGAGACTTGGTCAGTATATGAGAAAGATTTTCTAATAGTATTAAATCTGTCGTGATTTCCATATAGCTAGAGATTAGATTCCAATATTTTCATACTGATGTCTTGCACAAACACCAAATTAACATTTTTTTAAATCTAATAAAGCAAATTAAGTAATTGAAGTGAAATGAAGAACTCTTAATGTACTTTAAAAATCAGCTTATTTAAAATAACTAACTCTACATTCATTAGTACAGATCTATCAATGCTTTCTAATTTCTAACTTTTTTTTTCCTTTGTACAACTATAGAATCTGGTGCAAGCTACTCAAAAGTACATTTTTTATAACAACAAATGCAGAATAAAATTAATATTTGTATCTTGGAAAATGCAATGCAATTAACCTTGTCATCTACTTTTCTCTTTTGATAGAGTTTTCATAGGGCAGATGAGTAGAATGTTTGGAGTTCCACAAAGCAGTTGTATCTCTGCCAGATACCTACCCACACTGACAATATCCACATGGACATGATGGAAAAATGGGATGTAGGGGAGGAGGGGAACACACTATCAGGATTACATGGATTCATTTTAGGAATTTCAGTTAAATAATAGTGGAGTTCTGATTAGTGAAAGAATTAGAACAAAAATAACATCCTTTATAGGATTTTCACAGGGAAAAGGAAGCATGATTTAGCTGAAAAAAAAAAAAAAAGTTGAGAATTAGAGCTCCAGTGCCTAGGCAAAACTCTTTGCTCTGTTTCTACTTACATGACTTTAAACAAGCAAATTAACTCTGGGCATCTGTAATATGAGGAGGTTGAGCTAAATGATCTCTGAAGTCACTTCTCACTCTAAAATTCCATGATCCTAAGAATTTTATTTTAATTTATATTTTGTGACATAAATAGAAACACAATTAAGAAATGATTAAGGGAGAGATTAAAATCATGTAAAAATTTTCTGAAAATGAAATTCCTGTACTTGTTTTAAAAATCTACTGAATAAATTCAGGATTGAGATCTAGAGGAAAATATTTAGTATTTGTGGTGATTAGAAGGGCACAGTATATCAAAAATCAAAGAACTTTTCCTTTGGGGGTGATTTGCGGTAGAATTTTTTGGAGGGAACAGGGCAAAGCATTTGAGGTTAAGTGACTTGTCTAGGGTCACACAACTAGTAAATATCAAGTATTTGAGTCCAGATTTAAATTCAAGTACTCTTAACTCCTTTGTTGGTGCTCTATCAACCTAGCTGTCTCTGCAACAGTATTTCTGCTTTTGAGCACTGCCTTTTCATATCTCTGTTTACTTATAATTCACAAAATCACAGAATTTCAGAATTAGAAGGACCTGAGAAACCATCATCCAACCTCATCTTCAAAAAGCCCTTATTGCAGTGCATCCAACAAGTCTTCATTTTAAAACCTCCTTTACAAAGTAACTTATAACCTCTCAGGACACTCCATTTCCCTATGTGAAATCTAATTGTTTGAATTTTTCCATTTGGCTTCATATTGCTTGTTTGCTGCTATCATCTATTAGTCTTAATTCTGCTTTTGAGAACTAGTTTTAATGAGGACCTCTAGATCCAAAGAAACCAAGTCTAATCCATTTACTTTTCAAGTACTTGAGAACAGCTATGATGTCCTTAATGAGTATGTTCGTCTCTCAGAGAAACATTCCTAATACTTTCCACAATCCATGGACTTGAGGATCTTCAAACTCCTAGTTATAATTCCTCTGGACACTTTGTGTTTTACCAATATCTTTCCTAAACTCTGTTGTCCAGGAATGTACACAATACTTCATATATTTTCTGAAGGACATTGAGACTATCATCTACTTATTAATGAATGAAAAATGATTAAGAGATTACTATCTGCCAAGCACCATGGGAAGTACTAGGGATACAAATAGATTACAAAATGAAAATATTCTTACCCACAAAAAGCTTGTGTAACTAAATGTAGTGAGCCATGTGATTTTACACTATGAGGAAGAAACAACACAAAAAGAGCAGATGTATCTAGAGAAGAATGTTCTGGTTTATGAAGTGACAGGGATGGTAAATGGAACCACAGGGAAGTGGATTGATGCACACCATTTCCATTTGCAATAACATATTGATTAGATTACAATTCTTAGAGAAAGACATAGTAGAGGGAGGCAGTACTCAAGCTGCAGCAGGGCAGATTGCAAGAAGATCAATGGGTTAGAAGATGAAGTAAGATTGAGAATAGGTACATATATTGGATCATGAGAGTTTTCCCTCTTTCTTTTGCTAATCAGGACAGTATGATTCCTAAACCATAAATTTCAGAGCTGAGTGGGCTAAGTCAGTCTGTGATCACTAAGGTGATTCAGAGCATAATGTATCAATGGTGATAGGAAGAAGGTGGTCAAAGTGAAATGTCAAACATGGCTGGGGCTAGATAGAGTATTTTATGTGATTTTGCACTTATATATTGAACAATGAAGCAACTGGGTGGCACAATGGATAAAGTCACGTGCCTTATGTCAAGACAATCTGAGTTCAAATCAGCTTCAGATACTTATTATCTATGACTCTGAAAGTCATTTAAGTTGCTTAACCTTTGTTTATATGTAAAATGAGCATAATAAAAATACCTTGTACAATTCTTATGAGGTTGAAATGAGTTATTTCCAAAGTGCTTTGCATAATTCTTGGCATATAATAGGCATTATACAAAAGCTAGCTTTTTTTATTGTTACCAAGGAGGATACTTTGGGTTGTATCTTTAGATTGAATCTTTCAAAGTTCAAAGCCTAGATTGAAAAAATTATCAATTTTACTTTCTTCTACTTAGAGCACACATGGATTATTCCATTCTCAGCATCACATGTTAAGAATATTAGTGAATTAGAAAGTATTAGGAAGAAGCCTGGATTTTGACATTCCTGGAATCTATGATATATGAAAAATGATGGAAAGAAGTAAAAAAAAAAAGTGGGGTGGAAATGAAGGCTGTAATGATAGCAGGCTTTGCAAATTCACATAATGTTTTCTAGATGATTGCATTCTGTGGTAGCTATGTGGTAGCTGTGTGGTACCAGTAGTACAGCTGTTATTATTTTCATAATGGCAAACTCAGCTGAAGCTATTTTGTTGCTCAGGCCAAATACATCCTGCCCTGTTCAGTATCTTCTGCCAATGCATATCAGCATTAATGTTGAAATAACTCTCTATGAGAATGAGGAAATGATTGAGGACTGAAGAATTTTCCAAAGTAAGGACACTTATTTTGTGAATGGAAAAAATAACTTTGTATTCTGTGATTAAAAGTTCAGTTCAAACTTCCAAACAAATTCACTCTGCTTGATACTCTTGTCTAAACAGGCTATTTTTACTGATTTACTTAGTTACTTCTAATGGAGATTTTGGGGTTGGTGACAGGGTAAATAGCTTTCAAAGGCTAAGTCTCTACTGTAAAAGGAAATTGGTGAATTACAGGAATGATTAGGGTAACTCAGGCACTAAAGTCTAATTTTTTCTAGAATTACCTAGACTTCTGGCCTAAATGTTTCTGATAATTCTCTCAAATTGTTGCTCTGCTAATGGAGATCTGGCCCAAGAGAGAACTTTAAAACTGTTTATAGAGCTTCTCTACAAGCTACTCCTAGAATAGCAAAATTAATCAGAATATGGCCATGGCCTGAATACATTTCACTATATGAAAGAGAAGCTTTTTTTGAGGGAATGTTTCTCTCTGCCTTCTTCTGAAATCCAGTCTGAATTCTCATTTGCTCACAAATTTAAGATGAGCAATTTGTATACTGGGATTTCTGCAGTCCCTCTTTATCTAAGGAAAGTGGCACAGGTCCCTGTGTTGTTTATGAGAAAATGAGAAGTCAGAATGGATTTCAGAATATGGTGGTTCTCTTGATAGTAATAAGAAAGTTTAGAAGATAAGAGCATTTGGGGACTCGAAGTCTAAACTTGCTTATTTCTGTCAAGAGAACCACCATATTCACAATCACCCAGGCTCCTAAACTTTGTATTATCTTTGACTCCTTCCTTAAATTTACCACATACATCTCAGTTATTGTCAAGTCTTGTTATATCTACCTTTTTTATTCTTATACAGATGCCACCTTGTTATAGACCCCTATTGTGGAGTATTGAAATTACCTGTTGAGTGGACTACCTTAAGTCTCTTCTCATGAAAGTCTATTCGCCACTTAATTTCCACAGTGATCTTCCTTCAGCCTAGGTCTATCCATTCAACCATTCCCTTAACTAATAAATTCCATTGGTTTCTAATCACCCCTAGGATAAAATATATAATCCTATGTCTGTCTTTTAAAGAACCATAAAAAAGTATTATTATTATTCACCACCTGGTATGTCACTTCTTTTCTAGTCATTTTATACTTTGCTGTCTTCAGCTTATTCTCCAACAACACTAGCTTTACTTTCTCTTCTTTTTATGGGACACACCATTTCTTGACTCTTACCATTTTCACTGGCTATGCCCCAATCCCTACAATGTTCTTCATCCTTACCTCTGATTCTTAATTTTTCTTGCTTCTTCAATGTCTGTGATACAATTCTTCAAGAAGTCTTTTTTTTTTTTTAGTCCCATCCTATAGAGCCATCCCTCTGAAATTTTGTATCCTCAGTGTATATTCTATTGCTTGACAATACAACAATAGTAGTAGTAAGTGCTTAATAAATGCTGGTTGGCTGAGGAGCCTCAGATATAATAAATATAATACATGCTTGATAAATATTTGTTGAGCCAGCTAGGTGGCTTAATGGATAGAATATTGGGGCCAAAATCAGGAAGATTTCTCTCTCTGAGTTCATTGGTCTCAGACACTTAACTGTGTGAATCTGAGCAAATCAATTGACTCTCTTTACCTCTATTTCCTCATTTATAAAATGAGCTGGAGAAGAAAGTAGCAAAACACTCTAGTATCTTTGCCAAGAAAACCTCAAATGAGATCCAGCAAAGAGTTGAATACTACTGAAAATGACCGAATAATGTAAATATTTGATGAATAGTATTACATTGTTTTGAATTGGGATAGATTTTAAGCATTTTGGGGGCAAGGATACTCCTTATAACTTCTATATAAAGTCTGATTGGTCTATCATGGCTTTTGTTGATAATAATTATAAAATATTGTATAGCATCTGTCAATCCTAGTAAATTTGTTATCAGCTTGACAAAATTAGCAAAGAATTCATTTAAAAATTAAAAATAAAAACTCAAGTTAACAACAGTACTTTTTAAAATGGGCAGAATATGAAGCTCAAAGTCATTCAATTAGTATTAATTAGATTTTTAACAGTTCTATTAGGAACCATTCTAATTTTTTTTTTAAGTTGAGGATAGTAATAAAGTCTTTCTCTTCACAGTTAATTTGTTATTGAACTAGTTTGGGTCATGGGGAAATAGGTAAACCAAATTCTTCTAAGACACTTGAGATATTACATATTTTATGTATTTTAATAGCATATAAAATGTTATAAAATATATGCTATCTATATTATGACATAGATGTATTTGTTTATATATATATTTCTTATTCATATGCATAGATACAAATATATACATGTATATTTGTATATGGGCATGAATGTGTATGTTTTATATATATAAATTTCCATATATATATATATGTGTATATTAAAATTATTAATATTAAAAATATTAAAAAATATTAAATCTATTCCTGTTTCTGCCTTCCAGATAAAGTTGCTTATATATTCAGACAGTATTTTAAGATATTTGTGGTATGCCTCTGTGTGTTTGTGTGACTGTATGTGGAGAAAATTAACTGTCACACCACAGATGGTGCCAGGTCTTGGCCAGATGAGCTTAGACCCATGTAAGAACTTGCAAACAATTTAATGGTCAGGCACTTAAATCTGAATAAAGAGCTATGTACAGGGAGGCTTTCAACAATAATTTTATTAAATAGACAGACACCATCAAAAATATTTAGAGCTAGAATCGCATAGACTTTCATTGAGGTGAGATAAATGTTTTCAATAATTGTTGTTTTTTCCCCATCCCCCTGTGTCATTCATGTGTAATTTAAGGTGATAAAGATAAAGCAAAGTGACAGTGTCCTGGCATAACCTAGCAATGAGAAGTCAGTCATGGGATTGCCTGAAAACCTTCACAGAATGTTACTGAAACAACACTTTAAATAAAAACAAAAACTCATGAAGTATAGAATACTTGATAAAATAAGAAAAGCAAATTTTGGGAAATATCCAATACTAAAATTTTAGAACAATAAGGATTTTCTAGTTGATCAGAGCTTAGAAAAATCCCCTTCTTTCCTAAATAGTCTATTTATCAAGTTTATACAGTTTGCTATGTTATGCTTGACGTTATATGAGGAAATTTAAGGATCCCAAAATTTTTCTCCTCTTTTTTTCTCTAAGACAAAGAATTTTAAAATTGCAGATAAATGTATGTATATATGTATATATACATACATAAACACAGGGTAATTTCAGAAGACAGCATGATAATTCCTTAATAAAATAGACTTTTTTCCCTAAATTGAGCATTTAAAAGGACTCTAAAAATCTTTTAAAAGAAACCCTACAACAAAGAAAATGTAATTGGTGCTGCAGAATTAGTCCTCAGATAACTATGGGATTGCTATGAATATATATGAAGCACAATGAGGCAAGCTGAGTTTGTCATTCCTACTCACTGAAGTGCTGATGTAATTATTTTTTTTTCAAAGTGGTGCTGAGGAAGGATTCTGGAAAAAGACTTGGCAGCTAGCTCAAACCTAAGCTGTCTCATTTTTACCTCAGGAATAAAGAGGATGGAATGGTTCCATGACAATTCTGACAAAATGATGATTGCATACTCATCTTGAATCTTAGTATCACCTAATAAATAAATCCTAGTGCCTAAAAATTGTGCCTGTTATAAAATAGAAAATGGGGCATAATTTTATTTTGAGGGAAAAAAGAAAAATATGGGCTGAATAGCCTTTTATTAATAATCTTCAGTTAACCATAAAAGGTAGAGATAACATCATTTGTAAATATCATCATTCCTTATTTGACTCAGGATGATGATAAGGACACAGATGCAACTCATACTAAGTATGAAATGAATGTTGAACATTAACCTATACCAAAAAACAAACAAACAAAGAAAATTCAACTATATTTTCCTGCATATGCGATTGAAATGGATTGTGCCAGTTCAGTGTCTGGCACTTAGTAGATGCTTAATAAGTGTCTACCAAATTGATTTGAATCTTCAGAAAAGTTTTAGGGTCACAAAAGAAAGTGGATAATTAGAAGTTATTTGGATGATTCAGATCTCCAATTAAGCCTAAATTATTTGGATAATGCTGTAATTTATTTGGTAAGCTGTCTCTCATCTTTATTTAGTTTTGGCCTTGGAGTCCAGTGTATGACCAGTGTTTCAATCTGTATTTGACAAAATAAAATTTAAAAAAAAATTGGTAATGATGGGATTCATATTGTTTTTCCCAGCCCAAACCTAATAATTATTCAATTTGGGTCACCTAGGACTTGCTATTTTATTACAGTTATCCAAATAATAGCAAGCAAGGGATTTAACTGTTTTTTTTTCAGTTATACAGTTAAGAAGAAAAGTGATATTTTCTTTTTTTAAATGGCCTAGATTCCCCAAAAAATAATTATGAAAACTAAAAATGCAATTCTCTGAAGTGCAACTTTTCAAATTTTTTAAAGTTTTCTTTTGATTAAGGTAATTTTCAAAAGTTTCTCTAGTATAGAAACATCTTAATTAATCTAAGGTCACTTTTCTCTCAGCCTTAGTTTTGTGGAACACAGAGGAGAAGCCAGAATGAAACAAAAAGCCCTCTAAGAATACTTTCAACTAACCCAAGTTCATACACAATAGCTCACAAATGTTGCACTCAGGGTCTCATTTTGGGACAACTTATTCTTGTTTTAGACACATTTCTACCAAGCTTAACTATTTCATTTCTAAGACCAATCTGGTTATATCACAAAGTCAAGAATTTTAAGGGAAAATGGTTAAACTAAGTAAATAATAATATTTGAATACAAAGAGATAAGCTTCAGTTATTTTTAAGGACACATATAATTCCTTAAAGATATTAGAAAAAAACATTCAGTTACCATTAAAAGCAAATAAAGCAAAATAAATTGGGGCATGCTGGATTGAGTGCTGTAGCTGGAATTAGGAAATTTAGGCTCAAATTCTTCCTAAAATGCTTATTAGCTATCGACCAATTTAACTTCTCTCTTTGTTGGTTTCCTCATCTATAAAATTAGTTTGCTGGATTTGATCTCTGTATTTTCTTCCAGTTATCAATGTATTCTATAATTAAAACCTTCACTGAAAATTTTTGAGTAGACATCTACAGTCACTGCCCACTCTCCTAGAACATTACTTAAGCTTCTTTCCATTCTACTGAAACTCCTGTCTTCAAGGTTACTAATGACTTTTTAATTGCTAAACCTAAAGTCCTTTTTCCTGTTTTTATACTCTTTAATCTAATAATTGTCCCATTTGAGAATATCATTCCTTCCTTTTCAATTTATATTCATTTGCTTACTGTCCTCTATGTAAAAATTATACTTACCCTTAAAATTGAACCCTTAAACCAGTCAGTGGTCCTCAAACTTTTTAAATAGGGGGCCAGTTCACTGTCCCTCTGACTGTTGGAAGGCCGGACTATAGTAAAAACAAAAACTCACACTGTGTCTCCGCCCCTCAGCCATCACCCAGCAGGCCTCATAAAGGTCCTCAGCAGCGGCATCTGGCCTGTGGGCCATAATTTGAGAACCCCTGCCTTAAACCCTTCCTATGCTTCAAAACCTGGCTTCAAAGCTTTTTCCCTATCCCAGGATCAATAGCTTCTTCCTTTATCACATATCTTAAGGGTTTTTGTTGGTAGTATAGAGGCATTCAGCTCATATGATCTGCTAATATGATTATTTGTACATGTTAAATGTCTTATTTTCCCTAGAAAAATATAAATTCCTTAAAACAAGTAGATGTCTAATTCATCCTTGAATTCTAAATATTTAGATGATATCTTGAACATAATAGGTGATTAATAGATTTTTTGGAATTAACTTTACGTTAGAAATAATTACTCATTTAAATAACACCATAACATAATGAAATGAAAGTAAAGGGGAAACACATTAAACAAATAAGGAAGTGCTTAACTGATCATCTTTGCATTTAGTTAAAATGACAGGTTTATCTTTCATTATAATTCTGGATTCTTTTGTTTGTTTGTTTGTTTTGCTTTGTGAATTTTCAAAATGTTAAGTAAGACTCTTCAATAGTGGTTTTGTGACTCTATGATTATAATCAGGGTGATATTTTCTCTGTCAGTAGGATTATGATCTTTCATTTCTTCTCACCCCATCAATTTCTGTTGATGTTCTTCCATACAAGATTAACCCAGCTATAAGAGACAATATTATATGCATTTGTTGAGAAATTTCCTTGGAGGAATATGTATATTTGTAGTTTCCTGGATCTTTTTTTATTATTCCCAGAGGAATCTCATCTGTTCCATGTCACTTCTCTTCTTTGCCTTTCTTCCTAATTAGCATTGCTACTCTTTCTCAGTCTCCTTGTCTGCATCATTATTCAGTGTGCAAAAAAATCCCTAAGGTTATTTTTTGGGCCCTCTTCACTCTCAATGGTCTCAACAGTTTTCTAGTTTCAATTACCATGTGTGACTTCAAATCTTCAAAACCAACTCCTATTGATGCATAAAGCATAGCCTTTTGTTTGATTTCACACTTTTGTGTTCTAGATGTTCTCAAGCTAGGCATGTAGGCTTCATAGTGGGCTAAATGGACTTTGAATCAAGAATACGTGGTTTTAGATTCTTTCTTTGGTTACTTAATAGCTGTATGACATTGGACAGCTCACACTCTATGAGTCTCAATTTTTTCACCTATAAAATGGGAATGATAATATCACTGATCTCACAGGGTTGTTGAGAACTAAACAATATAATGTATGTGAGGTGCTTTGCATATTTTAAAAAAACTACATAAATAGTATTAACAATAATATGATTCTTATAATTTTATTTGTTAGGATACAAATAAATGATCTGGTTTTGTTGGTGATATTATTTTTATTAACTAGAGTCAGAACTCAATTATTTCTAATGTGAGAGATATGAATAACAAGAAATAGAAATTATCATTTCAGGAAATGATTTTTAAAAATATTTTAATAGGAATGAGATTATTTGTCTCTGTCTTTGTTTGAACAGTAAGGGAATTCTATAATTAAAGAAGTGAAAAAAGAAAGAAGGAAAAACAGCAGTGATAAGACAAGATTATCTAGGAAATGGATCAGCAGACTCAGAAAAATGGGCTAAATATATTTTGAAGAAAAAAATGTACAATTGACATTTAAAGGAAAGAAGAATAATTTGGCTGATGCAAAGAAAAGTAGGTGAGAATAATTTAAGAAAAAAATTTTCATTTATAGATCTGAATGTGTTCTAAAAATAAAAGATTAAAGGTTAAATAAATATGTAAATAGAAACTTAAATGGGAAAGAGATATGAATGAAAGTTGATTACCTCTAAGAATTCTAGTTCTATTGAAAATGGAAATGTAAGAGATGATATATCAGCAGATACAAAGATTTTAAGTTAAAGAGTTGCAATTTTGGAAATCAAGTCAATAAGCGTTAAGTACCTACTATGGACTAAATTATGGGAATATAAAAACAAAGATAAAAATTACTCCTGTTTTCAAAAAGATATTCTTCATAGAAATATGATATATCACAACCTATACTAATAAGAAAATTAACTAGAGATATAATTACAATTTGGGCATTAAAACTAGAACTATAATTTTATTGGTATAAAGAACTCCTAGGGCAGAAAACTCCCTTGAAAAATGCAAGTGTACATGTTCTTTAGAATTTATAGCCTTAGAAACTTGACTTGAACACTGAAAGGTTAAGTCCTTTGTCCAAAATTACACAGAATCAAGATTACAGAGGACTCTCTGGCTTTGTGGTCATATAGTATAGTTAATTGTATGAAAAAATATATAAATTTAGGTAAGTCTGGCCTCAGACACTTACTAGCTATGTGATCCTGGGCAGGGCACATCACTCTGCCTCAGTTTCCTCAGCTGTAAAATGATCTGGAGAAAGAAATGGCAATCTACTCCAGTATCTTTGCCAAGAAAACAACAAATAGGGTCATGGAGAGTGGGACATAACAGAAATGACTGAATAGCAACAATAAAATTCTTACATTGTCACATCTGACAGATCATTATAGTTTTCTGAGGCAGGAGTGGAGGTAATTTTTTTTACATATGATATATATTCATATAGAATATACATGATCAACAAACAATTTCTGAAGGCTGTATAATTTATCTTGTTCTTTACACAGTTTAAAAACACTCAGTATCTGAAGTATTTTTATTTATATTCTCTGGTTTGAAAATATCTTTGATGGAAGTTATATTTTTTCTAATTGCTGATGGAATGTGATAATTAGTACATAAATATAGTACATACTAAGAATTCAGGAGTCAATTTGACAGTGCTCTCCTTTCAGAAATCAATTATTATAATTACCACAGCAGCATCAGCTTGCCCAAAGGGCATGCTTATATTGATACCCAGCCTTACTCCAGAAAGACAAAACATATGAATTACTGATCAGAAAATCATTCTCACATTAGAATATAATTATTTTTTGTTATATGGTCAGTTTTTTTTTTCTCCTAGAGGCATGATTTTCTGACAAACTAAAATAACACAATAGTTGTAACAGTCTTGAAAATTCTATCTGACCTATGGTTCAGGTTACAATATAAGTTATTAATGAAAAATTTTATGTCCATCTTGAGTTGAGATTCATGAGTAGCTTTGCTTATGGGGAAACTCTGAAGATAATTGATAAATGTATAACTAAATTATCCTTCATTTTCTAAGCAATGAAAGGAACTGAGAAAAGCCAGTAGAAAGATGGCATTGAGACATGGAAGTGTGACCAATGTCAATTGTTTGAGTTGTCCTATCTTTTCTTGACCATAAATGTCCTTGGAAAGTTATCACAAGTTTCAGTGACAGTATTTAGTTTTAGAAAAAAGCTGAAAGTCATCTCATTAATTAAATATTGATTTTTCTACTCACTGTTGAATATAATCAGAATATCCTACTGCATGAGAAAACACATCATTCTAAATCTAAAAGCTAGTCTATGTAAGGGCCATTGTGTAACATTTGGTCTTGATGGAAGAAACCTTAGAGATTATATAGTCCAACATCTTTTTGGAAAAACTGAGATAAAGATCAGTGCTCAAGATCATGTGATTATTGACTGAAACCAGATATTAACTCTCTTCTTCTTCTATTATGCACAAATTCTCATGTGAATTGAGAACATATTACTACTTGCTCCTAAAAGCAATTACTTTTAAAGCACAATGTAATTAAAGGATATATCACATAATAAGGAACAATATTTAGATGACTTTTAAAAAACATTATCCCATTTTATGTTATTATCCCATTTTACTTGTTTATGTTATCCTATTATTCAGAAAAACTGAATCTAAAAGACATTAATTGACTATTAGAAGGTGGAATATTAAAAGAAATTTCACTTAGTTTCATTGAGTGCTTTTATCACTACATGTCTGAGAGGTTAAGGGGAAAAATCCTATTTTGAGCTTTCGTAGACAGTAACTAAAACATTTTCACATTGTTATTTAGATTACCACTAAGTGAAATAGCACACTGCCAATTATTTGATTAATTTGATATAGTTAAGTCACATGTGACAATTCATGTTGCAGAACCTCTATTTTATACTAGATGGAAAGATATGGCCCAAAATTTTAAAAAGAAAAGAAAAAAATGGCTAAGGATAATACATGAATGGGAAAATATATATTGAATAACCAATCCTTGCATAGTATAAAATAAATATGCTAGTTATCATACATTTTGGAGGTTAGCATCTAGCACCTAAAATGGTACCTGGCATGTAGCAGACATGTATTGAGTGTATGTTTAATTGAATTAGTAAATAAAATTATGGTTGATTAAAAGCTATAATTAACAAATGGACACTAGCTTTTTAAAAATAAAATAGAAATTAGTGATCAATTTCATTTATGATTTTTGCTTAAATATATCAAAAAATAAGGAAGCAGGGGTAGGAAGAGGCCAGAAGTCAGCTAAAAAGTAATATGTTCTTGTTTCTGTCTCAGTTATTTTTAAAGGAACCAAAGATGTCATAGAATTAAAGAAAAAAATAGCCTCTTTTTTTCTCAGAATAACAATCCGCATGCATAGAGAATGCTTTGGTTTTAAAAGAGCATTTTCTACCTTTAAAATTTCTAACAGAAATGCACATAATAAAATTTCTATTCTGAGAAGATAATGGTTATTTGTTATAAATCTAAAGGTTTAGAGCTTTGGTTGTTAGTTCTACATCCAGTGTTCCTTATATAATCACATTAAGCTTCTCTTATAATTAAATTGAACTTGAATCTCAATTGAAAGCTGAGAAGGGCCAGTCTATATAATTATTTATAGCAACTAGGGATAGTTCTTTATATGATCTGAGGTCCTATTAAGTTGAAAACCAGTCTGTGATTCTTGATATGGCAGGTGCCAACACTGGAGTTGGAACAGCAATAGATTGCTAAGCATAAAATAAGTTCCCTGAAGATTTTATGAATAATACTTTTATTTTAACATTACAGTGCATCTCTGAGACAATATTAGAAAACTTGTTCAGAGAAACTAAAAAGCTAACTGTGATAATTTGGAGAATAACCTATTATGCTAATTGTGTTTTCTAAACTGGTTTGAGTATTTTTCTGATTCTATTTTCTAAGAATTTGTTGTTATAACATATTTGTAAACAAATAAAAAGATCCTTAATCTACTGAAGGGATGATGAATGCTTCTTGGTCCTCTAGATTCTCTTTACCAGAAGAGAAGCAAGCTTTTGGTTAACATTTTTAGTTTATCAGAGATTAATGCCAAATGTACCACATTCTCCTTTTACTTAATAGAGAGTTATTCTTATTGATTTTAACACTAACCATAATAAGGATGAGTAATACATTGTTGATACATCTTTTATACAGTGAAACTCAATACAATATAAACAAAATAGATTGCAAACACATTGGAGGCAAAGATATTACCTTTAAATTTTTTTTCATAATTTGCAAGGGATAGAACTGGGCACATAATTGATTTGTCAGGGAGGTTTAAAATATATTTTTTTGCATTGAGGGAAATTATTTTAATTTTCCTTTGACTTCTTATACCTAAAAAGCCCCATTAGCACAATTCTAAATTAAAAAAAAAACTTATCAATTAGGTCTCTTTTAAAATGCATCAAAACTTTAGTTTCTGAAGAATAGTTTTGGGAAAGAAAGAATGCAATTTTAAATACATGGGTGTTGTTAAGTGCAATGAATTAATTGCTTAAACCATTTTTAAACTGAAATATTTTAATATCACCTCTTTCTAGATATATTTTTTATACTTAATGGAATCAAATCTTGTAAATTGCAGATTGTGTCTCTATATGGTCATTCATTCAGCATCTGTATACTAAGAGTATGTTGGGGAAGAAGCACAATGTTGGACCAAGAGTCAAGAAGAAATGGCTAGCCCTACCATGTGTGACTGATTACTTTTACTAATATAACCATTTACATGTCATTAATGGGGGTCAAAGGAGATAAACTGCATAAATATTTTCCAAACCTACTCTTTTATATAGATTTTAATTGTTATCAGGCAATGGAACTTATAGCACTCAATATTTGTTTTATGCAATATTATTAAGATTTGTTGATTTGATATTTTATTTTATTTTTATTTTCTTCAGAATGCAGATGTCAACATTTATTCCATTTTGGGCCATTGTTGAGGGATTTTCTTCTTCTCTTGATTGATTCAAGAAAGTAGGAGTTATTACCTTATTTTTCTTTCCATCTTAAAGTAATAGAAGCAAGTGTTTTAAGCATTTCCTTATGTGTTAATTAGCTACTTTATGATTTTTAAAAATTTTTCTCAATTCTGTTTGATTTGGACCAATAATGAAAGAAGACAGATTCGTACTGAGTGCCATTTATGACCTGAGAAAAGGGAATGAACTAGATAGTACTTATTATTATTTGTAAGGGTGATTCTGGTACCATTAGACTAAGAAAAAAAGCTATCTCAATATCTATCATAAACAATGAAATAGTGTATGTTTTATTTAACTGTGGACTTAATTAAAAAACCTAATTAAATCTACCAAAACATGCAAATTATATGTATAAATAATTTACTTACTTTTCATATTAGGAACTTAGGTGAAAATCAGTGATGTAATGAAAGGGTCAGCTCATCATAAGATGTTCAAAAGTTATTGGAATTTTTTTTAGCAATGATAATTTTAAGGAAGTGGAAATATACTTATTTATTACTCTGAATTTTTTTCTCCAGAATTATTTAATTAAATATTTATGTTTTGCTAACAATTTACAATATATGAGTGTTAGTTTCATTATTATAGTATTGTCAGAATATGATTGAGCAAGAGGCACTCATTAAATACCATTTGGATCAAATTGAAAATGTCTAATGTTAATGCTTAATTGTAGGTACTAGAAATTTCAAAGTAAATTACTAAAATAGTTGCTAAGGAAATAAATTTTTCACCTATATGCTCTGATTATAATCTTGGTGATTTTTTGTCTTCTTTTTTGCATATTTATTTAAGAAGAAGAAATAATCCAATTTCTAAAACACGTAGTAATTTTGATTTGAGAATTGTCATATTAACTAGTTTGAAGATAGCATGTCTCTAGGAAGAGTTTACAAATTTGAATGATAGGGACACAATTCTACCTTTATACCATTAACAATGAAAATATCACTGAAGACTAGAGCCTTTTACCAATGCTTGGGTTTTCCTTAAGGACTACAGGAGAGAGAATCCAGTTTTCATCAAACAAGGGATCTTTCCAATATTTTCATTAAAAAAAAAAAAAAAAAAAAAATCCAACAACAAAACAAAACAAACCAAAACCAAACGAAAACAAAAAACCTATGCATTTTCCCCAGTGTCTAACATAGTTATTTCAAAATAGAAGTCATTTTATAGAAGAAAAAGAAAAGGAATCCCACAGCACTTCTTTTTAATAACTGTTCAGCTACAAAATTTTATTGGTATCCTTTTATGTTCCCTCTAGAGGATGTAATGCACAAAAGCATTGCCACGGAACATATAAAATTACAAATGAAATTTATTGTAAAAAGTAGAATGTCTTCTAGACTGGTGTCAGTATTTATTTCATTCATAAACCAAAACTGTAGGTATAATATATTCATTGTCAGCAAGTTCATGTGTAAATTGCCATCCAACGGTATTGACTGATATAAGACAGATATTGAAAAGACAATTTAAATTTACTCTTCCAAACATAAACTGTTCCACAAAAGCACTGTAAAAACTCCTTCAAGGTTTTGGGTTGTGCTTGACATTTATGGTTAACTACATAATTTGGTTGTGTCGTAATCCATTGTGTTTGGCAATTTGGAGTTAAAGGCCTGCAAAGCAGATTGAATTCTCACCACCTCACTAGTCGACAACTTGAGTCTATGACGAAGCAAGCAAGAGAAAAGGTCAAGACGGCGCTGACCAGGTGGGGAGAGTTTATTTACACGGTCCCTTATCTCAAGCAGCTGCAAAAGTGCTGAGTCCTGGGATCCCTGAGTATAGGGGTAGTCCAGCTGCAAAATCAAATCCCGAATTGCTTCAGGGTCAAAATGCATGCTGTAGCCAAATACTTGAATGTTGTTGATTTTCATGTAGCCCAGGTTCCGGGAAGGGTCAATAAACTCCAGTGGTTCATAGTAGATGCTTTCATTGCCATTTGGACCATTTGACTTGATGCGACTCCTCAAGTAGATATGCACTGTTTCAAAAAAAGTCTTCCACTTGTTGCCCAGCGTTAGCGTCCAGTTATAACACTGAAGTGGCAAGTCCAACTTAGTCCGCTCCCAGTCTGGGAAGCTGTTTTCATTCACAGGCATAAACCAACTCTCAGAGTGGCTGCCTCCAAAGGGATTGACATAAACAGCCAAAACTGGCTCCAAGGTGCTATTTTTAGTTAAGCAAATCTGCAAGGAAAGACCCAAAATCATGTGAACAAGGCTTGCTTTGTACTTGTTGCTCTTCAGGGTAAGGAGCATTCGCTTGCGCCAGGAAGGATCAAACCAGCTATTGAGACGCATGTCGTTGCTGATGAAAATGGCATGGACTTCAATTCTCCGGTCAGTTTTCTGCAATAGATATTTCATTTCCAGATCCTGCAAGTCAGTCTCAAAACCAATATAGTGCTCTGTAGATTCTGCCACTTCTGGTTTACAAAGCCCCTGACTCAACATATATCCAATATTACAATTTCCACAGCGTGTACGATTATCCGGAGCACAGGTCAAACATGAAGAACCATCTCCCACAATGCAGGGGAGGAACCCATGGCAGGCAACCTGGTCATTAGGGCAAGTACAAGAGTGAGTTTCTTCAGAAAAACTTCCCAAAAGGCCATTTTCATTGCAGTACAGAAAGGACTGGATACGAGTTAGCCAGTAGGTTGAAGATCTAGGTAAAAAACAAAATGAAAGCACAAAGAAAACATAATTACAAAGAGATAAGCTTGTCCAAATATATCTAAACAATAATGAACTCCACTTCATAGTATGATCTAGATCTCAAAATCATATAGTCCAAGTTTCTTATCAGTTGTATTTTTTATGTTTGTTTTTTTGTTTTCTTCTGCAAATGAAAAAAAAATAAGGTCTAGATAGATTAAATAATTTGTCCAAGCTCACGGGTAGTATGTGACAAGAGCCATAATTTCAGTGTGGTCCCTTTGATTCTAAATGCAGCATTCTTTTTTACAAAGCTAATGGTTATCCAGAAAGCCTACAGGAATGGGGAACTCATGTCATGATTTTCTATTCTACTACCAAAAACTCAAATTATGGGTGTTCCTTCTTCTAATGAGATAGAATTTACTTCTAATGAAACTTCTGCCCATTACTTTTATCTTTCTTATGGTCCCAAGAAAAACAAGTCTAATCCTTTCTTCCATATATTAACTCCCAAATTTTCTTTAGGTTAAATATCTTTAGTTCATTAAATTAATGATTATAGACTTTTCATTGTGGTTAAAAAAAAAAAAAGATAAAAAGAAACTTGTAGCTCACATTAGATTGTTTGTATATGTAACAGAACACAAAGATAGATCCATCTGATTCAAGCCTGAAGAAGTTTTTTCTGAAAACATCCACTTTTAAAGAAATATCAGAAATCACCCCCTAGTATTATAATATAACCAATTAATCTGCAATGTGATATTCAAAATGATTATGCCAATGAAAGATAAAAGATAAAATTACTGTAAAATGAAAAGCTGAGATAGAAATATAGGTTTTGTATCAAACAAAATGTCTGCAGTAGACTTGAGGCAAATAAATAAATGCTTACTTTCCACTCTTTCAAGTTCAGCATCAGGAAGGATTAGTGTAGGAGCAATCGTGAATAGAAAGCAAAAATGATAAAGAAAAAAGAAAGAAGGAAAATAATGCATAATATGCATTTTAAATCAATGTATTTAAATCTTGGGGTTTTATCTGCCTTAAAAAAGAGGAACGAATATCACCTGAAGTGGTACACTTTTATTAAATATATTTTATTCTTTGAAAGCTTTAAAATAATTTCTCTCTCAGTTGTGCATTAAGGGAAGAGTAGGCAGAGTATAAAAATAATATTTAGAAAGCTCAAGGGAATACTCATGCATTTGGCTTAAGTTTTGAAGAGGTTTTTTCTTTATTCTTTTTAGATACATACTGTAAAAATCAAGTTACTCATGATACCAATCTAAGAATTAAAAAATCGATTAGATAATAATTATTTCCCCTAGTATTTTAAAATGCAGTTTCTATTCAGGTCTCTGAGAACAGGCTTAATTACAATATTTTCAAAAATGCTATTCTGTAGAGTTTGATGTACAGTGTAATTGAGTTTTCCCAGGTGCAAACTAAAAAAAAAAAAATTATTTAGAAAGTTATTGAAATAAATTGATGAGCATGCTTTCATACTATTTAAAATGACAATCTGTGATCATCAAAACCAACTCTTGGCCTCTTTATTGACATTACACAACTTTAAAGTTATTAGCATATTATTTGGCATATATTAAGCACTGCGTAAATGTTTACTATCATAATTATTAAGCAATGATAGTATCTATGTTTTCTTATCCCAGATTCCTTTAATAAATATATTTTTATTTTAGGCTATATCCATTAATTATTAATCATGTGATCCTTTTATAAGTAATCTTTTAAAATATTTAATATTTCAAATATTCAATTATTTTCATGCCTGAAATAATTTTAAGAAAGAAATATAAATCTAGATTTTCCCTAAATTATAAAGTGGCTCACCAAAAGTAGAATTATCCTTCCATGATACAAAAACTGTAGAAGACTAATCTTAGCGACTTACTTTAGTATATTTTCCATATATCATATAGTATTTCATCTGTTTAGCTCACTAGGTAATGTATTGAATCTAAAGTCACTGGTCTAATAAATTGAGACACGTCACTTTGTCTATATACACAGAATCAAGATCTCCAGATTTGTAAGGTACTTTAGAGATTTACTAGTTACACAGTAAAGTCCCTAGTATAAAGGTTAGGAGTCTCATTTGATTATTTCAGCTAATTGAAATTATTTCTTGACTTTATCTTTGACCAGATGAAAAGGAAAATACTTAAAGTTAATGGTCAAAGAACAATTTGATTTTGTCTTAATTTTTTTTCACTTCTTATGAAAGAAATTTTTGTTTGCCCAAATATGATTTTCAGAGTTCAATTTTTGAGTAAATTTTACCATAGCCTAATATGAAGGGTAAATTTGTTTTGGGCTTTTCCCCCTCTCAGCTATTCCATTATATTTCTCCAGTTTAATTTCTTTCAGGTACTCTTGTAGCCTAACATTGATAACATTTTTCTCTAAAGTTCAATTTGCAATACTTTGGAGTTACTCTCTTATCTTATTTTGCTCACTGGGCTTCTCTGAAACCATTTTCTTTTGCATTTTCTTTTGTTTACTCATATATCCAGCTTTAGTTTCTATATGATATATGCTTGTGTTAAACTCTGCTTCCATACTACTTGATAGCATAGATAGGCCTTGAATTGTCTGAATTCAATGACTAAGATCTTCCTTCTTCAGGAATTATCTGGCATTCTGTTGTGGTTTGGATAAAGTCTGAGGTTGTGGATGCTGGGCTGAATGTACCCTAGCTAGATGGTAGTCCTAAGAAATCTTTTCATAATTCAATGTCAGTAAAGGGTCAAAAATATCCCATTGCATTTTAGATTTTATACATAACTTGGAAAAACTGTGGTGACGCTTCAGAAGAATACATTTTGGATATGAAAAATGTTGGCATCAACTTTAAATTATTATACTAGTTATTATTATTATACCACATTCATTGCAAAAATAAAAATAAACATGGTGTTCTAGCTGTATCAACTGATTAGGACCTACCTGAGAAGGGGCAGATTTTTCAAGATAATGCAGATGGAATGTAGAAATGGGATTTAAAATATTTATCAATAATTTGGATGAGGTGTACCATATTTGAAGAGAATAGAATAAATATCTGGGCAGGATAGCTAACAGCAAGTAATAGTCAGCATTCACAATATTCTTGAATATTTAAAATAATAGACAGATTCTAATAAGATGGAATCATTCAAGGATTAATTTTGGGTTTAAAAATAATTTGCCTTAGTCAAATGTAGTAATTTTGCGTAAAAAAATATGGAGGTTGTGGTAAAACATAAGTTAGGAGAAGCCAGCAATATGACAGAAAGAAAGAAAGAAAGAAAGAAAGAAAGAAAGAAAGAAAGAAAGAAAGAAAGAAAGAAAGAAAGAAAGAAAGAAAGAAAGAAAGAAAGAAAGAAAGAAAGAAAGGAAGGAAGGAAGGAAGGAAGGAAGGAAGGAAGGAAGGAAGGAAGGAAGGAAGGAAGGAAGGAAGGAAGGAAGGAAGGAAGGAAGGAAGGAAGGAAGGAAGGAAGGAAGGAAGAAAGGAAGAAAAGAAGGAAGGGAGAAAGAGAGAAAGAGAGAGAAAGAGAAATAAAGGGAGGGAGGGAAGAAGAAAGAAAAGAAAAGAGAGAGAGGGAAGAAGGAAGAAAGAAGACCCATTATCTTGGGCTGAATAAGGTTCCCTACATTTTTGGTTTTGTCTTCCCCACCCCCTCCATAGACTCTGAAGTACTATCTTGAAAGTTCTGCATAACATATTTTAAAATGATACTGATAAATTAGTACTGTAAAACAATGCAACTATTATGATAAAAGTGGAGATTCTTTAAAAAAAAAAAAAAAACAGGTTACATGAACCAAGTATATTTAAGCACTGGCAAAGTAAATATAAGCAGAAAGGAAAAAAAAGTGTCAATCCTCAAAAAACCTACCAGTGATCCTCAAACTTTTTAAATAGGAGGCCAGTTCACTGTCCCTGAGACTGTTGGAGGGCCAGACTATAGTAAAAAGAAAACCTCACATTCTGTCTCCACCCCTCAGCCCTTTTGCCGTAACCTGAAAGGCTGCATAAAAGTCCTCAGCCAGCCACATCTGGCTGTAATTTGAGAACCCCTGATTACTCTAATAGAGGAACCCAATAAAAGAGAAAACTGAAAAGAGGGTGGGGCTCCCTATACCACTGACATTTGAAAAGTCTGCAGTGCAGCCTAGAGAGGAATGAAGTACTAAGAATAATAAACTGGAGAAATGTGATTTAGGTTTAATATAATGAAAACTTAAACATTTAAGCTAAATTTGTCCTAGAGAAAAATAAAACCCATTCTTTGTTGTTTTTTTAAAAGGAGGAGGGGATGTGCTTCTTGCCATCAAAATATATCATTGAATTTTTTTCTCCAAATTTAATTTTGTTAAGCATAAGAACAAAGTATGAAAAATATTTTAAATGATATATACTTATAATGATTAACTTTGAAGTCAGGGAGGAAAACCAGTTGAGGGATGATGAAAGAAAAACCAAAAGATCATGATTATTTTTAACTTCTGTCTTCACAAAATGTTCAATTATGTATACAAAATATAATAATCATATGAAAAAGTAGGAAGCAACATTTTCAAAGGAATAATTTAGATGTTCCAATAGATGTTGATGTCTCAATTGTCTTAAAAAAAAAAAAAAAAAAAAGAAAAATGCACTCTCTGCATTACATTTGCATACATCTATATATTGCACGAGTGTTTCCCCCTCCCCCCACAGGCTTTATTCAGAAAAAGACTGCTCTGTGTTCATTGTATAATTTATATCGTTGTACTCCAAAATAACTTGCATTATTCCATGGTGATCCTTTAAAATCATACAATAATTCCAAGAGAAACAACTAGAATTAATTTTTAAAACAAAATAAAAGCCTAAAAATGTAATAATTCAGAATGCAGTTCTTCAGCATGTAGATAACATGACAATTACCTCCTATAATCTCTTCTAGCCATTAAGTTCTTTCAGAGGTACTGCAAATAGCCCCTCATTACAACTTTCCAAAATCTTTATTACTCTTCAAAACCTATGTAATCTATGTCAGCACTCTAAAACCCATAGAATATAATTTCAAGACCTTTTTGGAGGTTAAATACTTTTTTAGGATAAGTCATTTTCTTCTAGCCTTCACAGATGTGGTCTTCACTGACCTTAATAGTTTAAACTAAACATGACATTGGAATTCATCATTTACAACTAGTTATAAGAGCATGAGGTGCTTATTAGCCCTATTGCTGAAGATAATTGCAAATATTATTTACTCTCTCTCTCTCTCTCTCTCTCTCTCTCTCTCTCTCTCTCTCTCTCTCTCTCTCTCTCTCTCTCTCTCTCTCTCTCATCTGTTTATTTTAAGCCATGGCAGAATTACCTTGACAGTAGTTTCTTTTCTGAAAACCCAGTTTCCTGGTAATAATGCTCCTACCCAATGTAATGATGTATCAGTTTTAAATTGGCACCCTTCTTTGTTCTTTTCTTCAGAGACCTCAGCCTCCTGACCTATCATTATTGAATTTCAGGAAATTAAAGAGTATTCTTCTTTGTCCCTTTACTTTACTCAAAATCTTACTTATTCTCATTCCCTACTCTTTATTCCAAGCACCTTTTTGCTGTGAATCATCTATAGCTTTTAATTTTCAAATATAATAAAATGCCTAGCAAAGAATCAAAGATAGAATGAATTAGTTAAATATTTAATTTTACTTTTAAGATTATAGAAATTAGAAACCAAGTATGTCAAAAAATGTTTTCATATATTGTATCTAGGATAAACTATAACATGTTTAATATGTATGGGAATGCCTGCCATCTAGGGGAGGAGTTGAAGGGAAAGAGGGGAAAATTCAAAACAGAAGGGAGTACAAGGGATAATGTTGTAAAAAATTACCTATGCATATGTACTGTCAAAAAATGTTATAATTATAAAATTAATTTTAAAAATTTGTGTTTTGTGTGTTCTTTTCTTAATTTCTAGGATTACAAAACTGATTAAATAGTATTGATTTTATACCTGATTTTAGTGATTAATTTCAAATAAATTAAGAAAAACAAAGACCATTAGAAGAAATGGATAAATATTAATAGAAGAAAAAAAAAATGAAATGGAGAGAAAAAAATAGGAAAAACCTGAAATAATAGCAAAAAGGCTTATGGAACAGAGATTTTTGGTAAAATTCTGTCTAGTAACAATTCCAGATCAGTTAGTTATGAAGAAATGTCTATATCATTTTTAAATGGCTACCTGGCTATCATGGAAACAAGAACAAAATGATTTACCACTTTATAATTTCTGCCCATAATATGGAGAATACAGAAAGCTATTTTGCACTTGAATAAAAAAGTAAAAAAAAAAAATTCCAATATGGAATAGAAATGAAGTTTTATATAACTAAAATTGGACCCTTATTTACAACATGCAAAATACAAATTGGATCGATTGAATAAAGAAGATAAATAATCAATAAATAAATAAATGAATGAATGAATAAACCAAAATGTTTTCAGTGTGGGAAGAATAGTTTCAGTATTCTTGAAAAAATCACCATTCTGATTCTCTGTCCTCTTTTCCTTTTTTAAACACTAGTTTTATTGTTTTCATAAACACTTAGAAAATATTTTGATATTTTAAGGATTTGTAAATTTTAAAATTTTCCTAATACAAATCATACCAATATACAGTTAATTGGATGGAGCTTGGAGCTGCTGTGGCTGAAAATATCCACAGAAGGGATAAACAAACTTAACAAACTAACTTAATGTTGGACTTGCCAAGTTCAAATCCAGCCTCAGAAAGATAGCATGTAACAGTGAACTTTAAAATCTGAGGAAACTTCTCTTTTCCTTATTTGATGAATAATCAAGATTTGTAAGTGAACTTGAGATTCAGCTTCCTTGTCTATAAAATGGTGTTAATATCTTTAGTGACCTAAGTCATGGGGAAGCTAGGTGCTACCGGGGATAGTGTGGGGTCTAGTGTCAGGAAGACTAAGAGTTCAAGCAACTGTGTGCCTCTGGACAAGTAACTTAACCCTTTTTGCCTAAATTGTCTGCCTATAAATTGTCGTGTATAAAATGAGCTGGAGAAGGAAATGGCAAATCACTTCAGTATATTTGTCAAGAAACCTGAAAATGGGATCAAAGTGCTCCATGAAACTAGATATGCTAGATACAGGTTAGTTATTACTTCCTTTATCAGATCCATGTTAGAAACCTATTGACCTTGGTAGGACCTTGAAAGTTCATAACCTACTAAAAGAGGTACACCATTCCATCATCATAAGGCAATGGAGTAGGGCTTTAGTCAAGGCTTAAAGATTGTTTTCATAAAAGAATCAATAAGAATGTAAGCACTATGAGATCAAGAAGTGTTGCATTCTTTATGATTGTTTTCTTGGCACTTAGCACAATGTCCAGCACCTTTTAAGTGCTTATTAAGTGTTATTGATTGAATGACAAAAGAACATAATATAAATACTGTCTATATATAAATATAGATACGTGGAAGGGATCTCAGAGACCTTATATTTCAACTATCTCATTCTACACATAAAATTGTATCATAGAGAGATTAACTGAATTGCCTAAGATCACAATGGTAGTAAGAGAGTCAGATTTCAAATTGAGGTCCTATGATACCAAACAATGCTCCTTCCACTATGTCACAATGCCTCCCCCTGTACCATGTTACCATGTTGCATCGTCAATACTATTTGCAAAATTTCATATATATATGTGTGTGTGTGTGTGTAAATATATGTGTATATATATACATATATATGTGTGTGTGTGTGTATGTGTGTGTATACGTATATATATATACACACACATATATATGTATATATAAATGTACATATTTTTATTTGAGAAATTTCAACAGTACTTAAGGAAAATAATACAATATTAATGGTACTCTATAGATATTATTTTCACTTTTAAAGATCTTAATAACTTGCAATTTTAAAAAATGTTTGAGACAGTAGCCAAGTAAGAGAAAGCCAATCAGTGTTGTGATCTGGGATGAGATACTGGGGGAGGGGGGTCTTGGGACAAAGCATTCTCAGGAAAATGAGAAAGTTTCTATATTGCTCAAGGTATGAAAAATGTGAGTTTTCTTGAACATTTTAACCTGGAGGAGGAGAATCTCTTCTAAGTAAATAATCTGTCAAAATATCAAGGAAAAACCTCTGATGATTAATCTTCTTAATTAGGTATTATTACAAAGAAATAAAAGATGTAGTCCTTATTTTCTACTTGGGGGCCCAAAACTTAAAAATGTGAAAGTTTAATTAACAAAAATAGCAAAAGAAATAGTAAATGCAATAGATAATCATAAAAAGAGATGTTGCAAAGTAGCTCATGGTTATCTGCTAAATTAGCCAATTGTATATATTAAAAGTGTGATTAGATTTTGGAAGGAGAAGAAAGCTGTACCTACATTAAGATTATATAATGATCTTAAAGTTTAGGTAGAGTTTTAGATTGATTGGAGGGAAATCTGTGGGGGCAGCTCGGGGAAAATGATATACTTTCTTGGCAAATATGTTTAGTAAATAGCATTCATAACAAATTGGGCATGCTGATTATAAATTATTGTATTGGTTATTTATTAATAATAATCTCAAAGGTATAATTCCAAATCCTAGAATTTTGTCCTTCTGTTATAATTAGATTTAAAAGTTTTTTATGTAAATAACTGTGATTGAAAGATTTAGGAAATTATTTTCACAAAAGGACCCTGGAAATGAAAGGGTTTATGTCAAGAAGGGATCTGAGGGAATCAGAATCTTCTCATACCAGAGGGTCTATTTCATCTTTATTCCAAAGCCCTGGGGAAATTCTCTTAAAGTATTCATTTAGCTCATATCTATAGTTTTCCAAAATAAAATCAACAGGTTCCCCTCTAGAAAGATACTCAATGATCAAGTTTAGGACATAGATAGAGAAATATAATGATATATAAATATCTAGGGATTGAGATATACACATAGAGATGGAGAGCAAATCAGGTATAGGACACCTATTTTCACAAAAGTCCCTGTTCTTGAGAAACTTACATAATAAGCTACATAACATAAACACATATATGAAATACATACAAAGTGGATATATGGAAATTGTAGAGGAGAGAGCATTAACAGCTTAAAGGAACAGGAAATGTTTCCCACAGAGGATTGCACAGAGGATGAATTTTGAAGGAATCTAAGGATTTCTAAGAGTCAAAGATGTGAAAAAGCGCATTCCAGGCAAGAAGGGAGAACTAGTACAAAGATATAGTGATAGGTTAAGGAGTGCCCTGTGTATAGAAGAACCAGCAAGCTAATATGGGTGAAATGAAACTATATGGTGAAGAATAAATGCTAAGATTATTGGATATTTGGTAAGGAACGAACTTTTGAAATTTTTAATGAAAAATTAAAGTTTATATTTAATCTTAGGTGTAATATGCAGTCTCTGGAGTTTAATGTAGATGACATAATAGAGTCAAAACCATACTTTAGGAAAATTTCTAGAGGACAGATTGGAATAAGAAGAGATATGAAACAGGAAAACCAATTAGGAATCAATTGTAATATTCCCACTGAGTAGTGATGAAAAAGGATAATCAAATGTGAGTGAATAGAAGGGAAATGCACACAAAGTTGATAACTTTATAGATAGACATTTTAGTTGAAGCCATATTGCAGAGAATTTAGAAGAGGTGAATGAGAGAAGATATTTTGCCACCAAGTATGGTTACTTTTGTTTTTGTTTTTAAGACAATATCTTTCCATTTTTCTCAGGTTAAAAAGTATAGTAATAACTCTTGGGTCAGATCCCACTACTGACTGGCATGAACCTGCAGTTTCAATGTATAGATGGATTTTTGTAGGGGGTTAGTTAAGAAAAGGAGAGAGACAGATTATAACAGTGGGAATGGTAGGATCTAATGAAAGGTTTTTTGGGTTTTTTTTAAGATGAAATTTGGATAGGTTTGCCAGCAGCAGAGAAGGAAACAATAGATACAGTGAATTTGAAGGAAGGAAAAGTTTGGAGGGGATGAGATAACAAGAGAGTTGGGTTGGTTAATAAAAGTTTAATTACTGGCTCTCCAGAATAAAATTTTACATATATATATATGTATGTATATATCTTTAATTTTAATCTTCATTGATAACATTTTTAATCACTTTCTTAAATCTAAACATTCAACAAAATAATAAGTTAAATTTGATTTTAAGTATTTACTGACTTCTGGAATATAGATGGTCTCACTAAGAAATTAACAATTGGTTCTCCCAGCCTACTAGATAAGCTGCTTCCAACACAACAGTTGATCAGAGATAAATGTAGAAGATTTGGTCTTTGTAAGGAGAAGGACCTTTTCATCAAAGGATGAATAATTGTATATTATGGAATAATTGTAGGTCATTTTGCTAAAATTGAGTATGTGTTCAATCTACTTCTGGAGAGAATTGATGTGGCTCAGTGACTGTATTCCTCCTTTGGACATTCTGCAAAGTCTTTTTTTAAATTAATGAATTCACAGGTGAATACAGTACTCTCAAATCCACCTGTTTCACACAAAGGAATGATAATACCCTCTCCTTAAAAGTCTTAGAGCAGGATCTAAACAATCATTGGTCAGCCATCTTATTGTGGTGATTTTTCTAGTTCAGTACTTGCACTACATGGCATCTGAGATTCCTTACAGATTCTATGATGTCATGATTCAGGAACTATATATCTAAAAATGTTACATTGCTGACCACATAGTACGACTGAAACAACAAAGTATTTAAGATTTTTTTAAAAAGATAAAAGTCCAGTTAGTATTTTTTTAAACAGGGACTATGCTGAGAATTGGGGAGAAAAAGGAAGAAAAATAAAAATATTCCCTGATATCAAGAAACTCAGTCTAATGGGGGAGAAAATGTACAAATAATTATGTTCAAACAATACATACAGAGGAAATATTAGTTTTAATCTTAAAATAAAGGAACTAAAATTAAAAAAAAATACTGGGAATGTTTTCTTAAAGATGATAGGATGTTAGCTGAGATGTGAAGGAAGTTAGGTGAGCTAGAAGACAGAGATGACAAAGAACAACATTATAAGCATAGATTACAGATTATTAGCAGAGAAGGACAGACCAGCATTAAGGGGAGAAAAGGAAAGGTTAGTAGAAGGCAAATTTTTAATCAGGATTCAAAGGGAAGTCCTGGAAGCCAAGAGATAGAGATGAGGAAGGAGAGAATTCCAACTGTGGGGATGGTTAAATAAAGTTCTGGGAGTTAAGAAATGGAGCATCTTATTCAAAAAATAACCAGGGGGCTAGTGTGACTAGAAGGCAGAATTTGTGTGACATTTATCGGTTATAAGAAGATTGGAAATTATAGGAAGGAGTCACGTTGTAAAGGGAAGCAACAAAGACACTAGATTTCTAGGACAATTCTGGGTGGATCCATTATGGAGAATTTATTTAAAGAATGACATGTAACATTTACTACTTTATCCAAGAATACAATACTTTCAATTTTTAAGGGAGCATCAGAAAATTTGGTGTTGGTGAAAAGTAGGAAAATGGTCATTAGCACCACTTTCCAAATGTAAGTCTTTTCAGTGCAGATGCTAAGCTGATTTGTACCAACCTACTAGGATCCTTTGTAATACTAAGTGAAATCATCTAGATAACTAGGAGGAAATTTAAACTTAATAATGGATATGATAGTTAAAGCAACTTTGTATCTAGCTAATATAAAAAGACATTTCTAAACCTTAAAATGTTAATATTAAATGTTTAGAAAAATTTACATAAGAGTTGAGGCAAAGGTATACTGAGTAGCAGTAATAGAAATAGATTAAAATATTGAGAACAAAAGCCTAAGAGCATCTGCTACTTTATTTTCTTTTCCTGGATTTCTGTCTGGATGTATTTATGTCAATTCTGGATCCTGGCTAACAGCACTTATCTTTCACCCAGCTCTAGGGAAAGAAGAACAGGATCTATGATCCAGCAGATGGAAGCAAAAAAGCATCAGAGGCCCCCAAGATGCTGCACTGTAGTTAATAATAAGAAGATGGGAGCAAAGAACTGCCAAATAAATCTATTACAATATTCCCAGCTAAGAGGAATAAGAAGAAGAAAACTACAATTTAGTAGCAAAAGGACTTTTCCTTATGACATCACCAAAAGATGGCAGAATCACTGGAGAACATTAGTGGCTCTCTAGCATTTCAGAGAGTGATCTCCCTAATAACAATATTTCTTGGTCACAGGTTATTCCTTACTTGTGTTTCCTTCACACTTATTCCTTGGCCATACACATTGCCATTTCATGTACTTGGTGCCTCCCTTCACTTCACATATGTGTTCCCTATCCAAAAGGTAGTATGACATCTATAGAAGAATTTACATTTGGGCTTATTTCTTATGAAATTAATTTTTCTGTATTCTTTGATTTAAACAACCAATTGGTCTTTATAACATACATATAAGTCAGAGCATATACATATTTATTCTGAATTCCTTAAAATGTAAATAACTTTCTGGGAGTCTAAGGTAGGGACCAGTGGTGGATCTGGTTGTTTCTAGTTCAATGTATACCAGAAACAACACTTGATAAAAATGGTCAAATTATCTTTGCTTAAAGATCCCAGACTAATATCTTGGTGGGAAGAGAGGGAGAAAGAATGAAACATTTCTTCCTAATGCAGCCAGTTTCACTGACAGCTCAGTTTGTTGGTATTTATCACTTTACATTGAGTGCAAAATCACCTCTATCCAACTTCCATCTGTCTTTCTTGAATTCCATTCTTTAGCATTAAGCAAGAAAATGGTAATCTCTATTTCATGTGAGAGTCCTTCAAATCCTTGAATACTATTTTCAAAGCAACTCTAAAAAGTCTCTTTTCCAAGATAAATCTACCCAATTCCTTTTCCCCCTCCTAATCTGTTATGAACTTGAGTTTCTTGTTTGTCATGAACTCAAGACAATGAGATGTAATGTAACACATTAAGATGTTATAACTGGAGTAAGAAAATTTCAGCTCAAATCCTCCCTCAGACACCTATTAGTTCTTGGACATCACAGGAGTCACTTCAACTCTCTCAGTCTCAATTTCCTCATCTGTATGAAGATCATAATATAATCACTTCCCTCACAGGGCTGTTGTGATCATCAAACAGGATTATATATGTAAAGCATTTTGTGAATTGCGAAGTGTTATATACATGACACATATACAGTTATTATGCTGTTATTCTTCAACATGTGTAATAGTAAATCCAGTCAAAATATATATCATAATTTGTGTTTACACATCTTTGTAAATGATAAATTGTTCTATACAATTACTTTTGAAAACTATGTAATGATTTTTTTAAGGGAAAACAAAATTGACTTTGTATCAACTTGATTGGGTTTATACCATTATTAACTAGAAAAATTTCATTAAGAAACAAAGAAACCTAAAGCAACAATCAAAGGTTTTTGTGTAAAAGGGTTTCAAAGAGCATGGAGAAACCTAATTAAGATTATGATGCTTGCTATATAATTTGCTTTAAATAAAAATGCTTGGAGGATTTTTCTCTAAATTCTTTTTCAATTATGCTTACTTAACAATTAAAGCTAAACCTCAAATTCACATGAAGTTGTGAATTTTATATTAGCATCAGCTTGTGAAGTAATAGGAAAGTTAGATATTTCAGAATTCTGAGGCTTATATATTTATATAAGTATATACCTTATATACTTATTCTTAATTAAGAACATATTCTCTTGAATTATTGGTCTAACTTTAAAAAGGGAAACTTATTTCTATTGAACAACTAGCATTGTTATGCAGACATATAGAGAAAATGACCACTTTATAAGCATTTGAAAGAACATCATATAGACGATTGATGAGACATTTTCTGCTTTGTGTGTGGAGGAAAGAACTAGGAGCAATGGCAGAAAATTTAGGTTCAATGCAACGGAATTCTTCTTAACTATTAGAACAATACAAAAATGGAATGAGTGATTTTCAGGTTGTAAGTTACTCATTACTGAAGGATTCCAAACAGACAATTTAATGTTTCTGTTCCAGCAGAACTTGGTTTCAAATATGCATCTGACTTTTACACCATAACTTTTTAAACTACACTGTCTAGTCAATTGTCTATAGGTACATGACCTTTTCCAGCAATTGATTCACCTACAGCCTTAAGCAGCTAATTACCAAACTGTGCCTCCATCAAATTGGTTTAATTTAGTTTAATCTGTTGGTTTAATGATTTAAATATCTGGTGATGTCCTTATTAGGGGATCTTAGATCAAAATATTTTCTAGGATTATTCTGTAGTAAAAACATAATGTATACATGCAATAGAAATAATTTATTTGTCTTTAGCAGTATTATTATTAAATATTATTATTTAGCAGTATATTTAGCAGCATATTAGGTAAGGCACAATTTAAAAAAAGATGATTTCAAATTCCATAAGATCTATAAACTGGAGAACTAATTCTTTAATTATTAACTCCATTAATTCCTCAATTTTTAAATATTAATTAATGATAACAATAGTCTAATTTTCCCAACTATATCCATAAATTCATTTAACTGGGCACTTTAAAAATTGCTTTGCTTTTCTATTTTCATAGAATTCTTATTCTGCAGTCATTTAAAATAA
Organism: Sminthopsis crassicaudata; assembly: GCF_048593235.1. Taxonomy (NCBI): domain Eukaryota; kingdom Metazoa; phylum Chordata; class Mammalia; order Dasyuromorphia; family Dasyuridae; genus Sminthopsis; species Sminthopsis crassicaudata. The sequence goes on from NC_133620.1 coordinate 81,356,021, forward strand.
ATTTATCTTTATTCTTTCATTTTTTGCAATTAGCTAATAGAAAATATAATAATTTTATTTTCTTCAGTTATTAATTTCTGTATTTTGTCAAACAGCAAAGTGTTATGATTTATCCTTCAGATCATTTTGAAGTTGAGAAAGAAAACATGGGATCATCATATTAACAAATTATTTTATTTTGTCATTTCTGGTGCAATTTTCATAGAATTGCTAGTATGATCAACAAAGCTTATCATTTTGATATGTTATTAATTTTAAATTTATTTAGTTTTGTTAAGGGAAATAAAATGTTTTCATTTTCTTTACTGATAAAATATACCAATATGAAGTCTCTCTCAATCTCAGTAATTAAACAGAATCACTTAAGAGTCAACTGATGAAGTGACTATCAGAATGATTTTTTTTTAACATTCAGATTTTAAATTACATGTGTCAGATGAATTCTGATAATTGTGTATTCAGGTGTGATTTTTAAGTTCTCTTAATACCTGGTAAATAGAATACATTTGTTGCCTATAAAATGTAATGAGTTTTTATGTTTAAGCCCTATTACATTATATAACCAATAAATATATTTGAATTTTTTGACAAATAAGATTTTAAAGAAAACTATTGATTAGGCCTTCTTTTAAATCCCTATACCAAATATTCTTAAGTATGATGCTTCAAATGTTGAAATAATTATATATTAGGATAAAATATATTTCTTTAGAATTTATTTAGAACAACATTATTTCTTTTTTTTAAAGGATTTGGAATTTGAGAACCAGTGTCTAAACATCCTTTCTGCTCCTTCTGATTTGCATGATCTTAAGAATGTCACCTTTATATACCTCAGCTCCTTCACCTGGAAAATGCTGAAATTAGAACAGAAGATTGCTAAAGTCCTTTTGAGATATAAAAATAAACACATTTGTAACCAATAGATGTTCCTGAGGAAAGGAGATTGGACCAATCACTTCTTGCTTTTTTCTGAATGAAAGTAGATTCTATCAGAGCCCACCTGTCTCTTCCCACTAGACTGGTTCAAACTGTGACCTTAACTTTTATCATATCTCTCTGCTCCTTATTTCTTCTCTCTCAGCCATATTGCTTGAACAATTAAGTCACTTTTAGTAGAGTAACAATATATTCAGGTCCCTTTTTCTGATTGTTTATGGGGTTCAATCAGATAAAATTATTAATAAAATTAGAAAATTTCACAATTCCCACCTAAGAAAATTACTAACATTCAGACAAAGATTTAGTTCTCTGAAATATTTTAAATTTGTGTATTTCTAGCTAATCCCTTGGCTTCCACTATTCCTTTTCTCTTAGCACACATTAAATATAAAGACACGTAATACAAGCCTATACAATTGACCACATGTGTCTTTTTAGGTCAGGATAAAGACAATAGCTTAGATAAAAACAAACCAAGAACAGAGTTTTCTGACAGGCATACTGAGGGGAGGCTGTGGAAAGAATAAACTTTTTGGAACTTCCCTCATACCTTCAATTGGGAATGACAAACTGCAATTTTAATCGAAAACTTTTTGTTCTGTTATGTTTTTTTTTTTAAAAAAGCAAGCAGGGATCCAACAGCATGCCACCTTTTCTCTCCTTTTACTTGTTCCTCCTCTCTTTTTGATGTGTCTTCTTTCCTACTCTCCTTTATCTCATCTTCTCTTTATGTCTCTTTCTGTCTCTTCTACCCCTTTTTTCTTTCATCCCTCTTTACACACTTCAGATTACACACTAGTACGTGACTCCATTTCTTTTCCTTTTTTTTTTTTTCCCAGATCAGATATTTATCCCAAAATGCACAGTAAAGATGCCATCTTAACCGCTGGCAATGATTTTCAGATCTGGCAATTCCAGCACTTTCTTCCCATATTCTGCTGTCTCTCAGGCCATTTCAATTACATGGGTTCTACTCAAAGATCACAATATCTCAGATATGTCTCAAGAATGATAGGGCAGAAAAACTCTGTCTCTTAGAACTACAAATCCCAGTCAGTTCCCAAACCTTTATTGCAGCATATATACATATGTGTGTGTATGTGTGTGTATGTATACGTATGTATATATATGTGTGTGTATTGTATATATTATATGTATCAGTTATACATACAATAAATTTATACATACATGCCTTTATGAGGTTAAGTATCTTGTGAAATGTTAAAGATACTGAATAGGAAAAGGAAAAGATAAAGTCTACCTGCATTTGTAGTTGGAACAGGAAGAGTCATTTCATTTAATAAGCTGCTCAGTTTATCTTACTATGAAACTGAAAGGAAAGCTATGATTTTAATTCTAAAATGTAGGAAGGGTGTGAGGAGAACCTGGAATAACTAAAGTGCAAGATGTTTTAGAATAACTTTTTAACAAATCTAAGATATTTTTATGATAAATTATACTATACCGGGGAAAAATAAGTTTACTAAGAAAGGCCATAAATATTCCTATTTTGAGTATATCAATAAAAAAAAAAACAACCTGTCTAGTAGTAGTTTGCTTTTCTCATAATTATTAGGAACAATGTTGTATACACTAATTGATTATTAGTAAATTCATGAACTGATATGATTGTTTTGGAAGCAATCTGGAATTATGCTCAAATACTTATTAAACTACCTATACTCTTTGCCTTAGCAATATCACTACCTGATCTGTTTCCAAAGATGATTAGGGAAAAAGGCAAAGAACTTATATGTTCTAAAAGGTTTATAGCAGTTGTGTGTGTGTGTGTGTGTGTGTGTGTGTTTTGGCAATGAGGTAGAAATCACAATGATGGCCATCAATTGGGGAATGTTTACCAAGATCTTGTATATAACTATGATGGAATACTATGTTATAAGAAATAATGACCTCAATGATTTTAGAATAACATGGAAAGTCACAAAAATAACAAAGAGAAAAATGAGCAGAAGATTGTACACAGTAAAAACAACTCTGAGTGAATAACTTATAAGTACTTAAATTAACTAAAAGATGCTACCTGCATCCAGAGAAAGAAATGATTAATAGATGGACATGATAACTTTGCATATATGTATATAATAGACAGAATATAAACATTCCTACACACATGTATATATGTATGTATAAAATAGACATATATGCCTATATGTTTGTCTAAAGATAGCCATCTCTCAGAGAGGGAGGAGAAGGAAGAAGCAAAATAAATTTATGTGATAATTTTGTTGTGTATTTAAAGGGAATAGCAAATTGTGAGTAGCAGATATACAGTTTCATGTGCAATCATATTTTTATTTTATTATTTATGGAAATACTTATTTTAATCAATAAATTAAAAATGCAATAAATATAAAAATAAATAAATATAACCTATTGTGGAAAAAATTAAAATTTTTAAATGTCATATAAAGAAATTTATCCATATCACATGGACTCTGTGTTAATTTTTGATTATATCCTCCATGTTGTTATGCATGAATCTGCAGTTATCAGGAGTTTTAAGCAGGAGATACAGATTTGGAAAGGCATCATGATTATCTGAGGAGGAAAATGTCAAATGTTTCCTGATTCACGAAACCTTGCTATTGGAGGCAAAAGTGTAACTTAGAGCTTGCGTGATTACATGGGTCCTTTGGCAAGAAATCCATTGCTTCCAGGACTTTGTTCTTGTTCCAAGAAGTCCTATATTTAAAAGCTGTGACAACTTTTACTAACATCTTGGCATAATTGATTTGGGGTGGAAAAGTGGTGATACAATGGTAAAAAATCATTGATTTTTCAGTCAACTGAATTCAAATTCTACATGTCATTTACAATGTACTTGAGCTTGCACAAATCACTTAGCATCTTCATGCCTCAGTTTCTTTACCTATAAGATAGAGACTAAACTAAATCACCTAATTATCCTACCTCTGAATCCAGATTTCTTTACTGCTCCTACTGTGTTGTTGCATAGACAATGGTTAATCAGGAGTTGAGAATAGAACTCCCCAGGAAACATTTATGGAAATGACAAACATTTAGAAATGGGCCCATGGAGTTTTAGTAGCTAATTCAATTCCATGTTATTATCCTGGCATCCAATTTAATGACATGCCTTTTCTGTGATGCAATTTCTGATTTAGTCTAGAAAGAAAATATAGGTACCAGCTAACGTTTCTTTGTTTAGAAGATCAAAGATTCAGGTACCAAAAACCTAGATTTAGCTTGGGTGAGCTATGCATATTTATATTTTAGTGATAGCTATATAGTTATATTTTAGTGATTCTATTTTCATAGAAAACATGACATTCATTTTTATTCATAATAGTTGAGGAAATTGGAAACAGTCTTTAGCAAAATGATCATCTACTGGATAATTTCTTCACACCAAAAATTATGATTTCAAGAGTTGAGCCAAGATCCTTGGCTAGCATACTTCTAATAGCCTTACATTTACCTAGTACCTTTTTCATGATAGCACAAGTATTAAAATGTCCCTTTATTGATAGCAACTAGGTACAGAGAGAAAGAATGTTGGACCTGGAGTTAGGAAGATGAATTAAATTCCACCTCAGACACTTACTAGCTATTTGATACAGGACAGATAACATAATCTTGTTTGCCTCAGTTTTCTGATCTGTAAAATGAACTGGAGAAGGAAATGAAAATCCACTTTAGTATTTTTGACAAGAAAATCCAAGTGGGATCAGGAAGGGTGAGACATAACTCAAGTGACTGAACAAAACAAAGACATTAAAGTTGAAAAAGCTTGTACTGGTTCAAGGATTTGAATTATCTTGCATAACTAGATGATATCAGAGCTGGAACTTCAGTTCAAAGCTTCTGATTACAAGTCCAGCAATGTTTACTTCATTCTATACAATATAGAATTTTCTTTATAGAATCAATTGATATCACTTACATTAATAAAAATCTTTGATGTAATATCTGAATATTACATGTAAATAAAAGAAATTAGGCAATAAAACCACTCCCTTTTATAAAGTCTACTTTGAATAAGGAGGCATAATGATACAACATTTAATACCTATTTATCTATTTATTTATTTTAGGGTTTGTGATGGATTTTAATTCTCTGGTAAGTCACAGTATACTGGTATTGTCATATCATATTTTTCCTCACAAATTAAACATAAAAATTATGAAGACGATGAAAATAAATTTAAAGTTAAACAGCCTGATGAAAATGATGGATGAACTTAAATGACTATGCAAAATCTATTCTGAAGGACTAAAATTTAGAAGACTGTTTTTGTTTATTTGCTTTTTTAAAACAAACTTGCAATTTCATAGAACTTCACAAAATTAAGTAGCCATATATACATGTATGTGCATATAAACACATGTACATATATGCATATACATATATATCATCTTGCTGGAAAGAAATGGATCTCGGATGGTATCATTGGTGGCACAAATCAAGTGTTAATCTGAATAAACTCTTACATATAGGGTTCAAACACTACACATTAGTGCGTCCTATTAATTGGCAGAAGAATTTTTTGTCTTTTTTTAAAATTTAATCTGAAAAAGGAAAAGGTGATTAATTTTCTCAAAGTTATTGGCTCAGACCTAATGGCTATTATTATTTTATGAACACTCAGTTCCCTTAAAATAATTTTCTAAAGGATGAAGTATGTTTACCTTTCTTTTTCAGTGCTTAAAATAATTTTTGATTTTCCATTCAAAATTTGGCATATGTTTATCTTTGTGCCCCTCAAAAAAAAAAAAGAAATAAAATATATTTTTCAGACAAAGAACTAATTTATTAGGATAGTGGTAAGCATTCTCTTTAGTCTTGAAAGCCATCAGTGTAATTAAACTCTTGCTCCTTAGAACTACTAGAAAGCCTAAGGCATAGGAATTCTCATAAGTAGAGGAAGAGAAGGAAATGTGATTCCCTTCCTTCAGTATATCAAGTACTCTGCTAAGCTTTTTAAATATTATATCATTCAATTCTCATTTCAATCCTATAATTATCTTTACATTATAGTTGAGGAAACTGAGGCAGACAGAGGATAAGTAACTTCCTCAGTGTCAAGAAGCTTATAAGTATTTGAGGTCTGAAATTTCTCCAGACCTCCTGCTCCATCCACTGTATCACTTGGCTGCTTCTAGAAGAACACAGAAAAGCAGTGAAGGAGTTTTTTCTGGAATTAATTTGGTTTGTCTACCATAATAATGAAACATGAATAGAATAATAATGATGATATTTAAAAGTTTTGTCTTCTAAGAAATAAGACAATGACACCAAAACATCAGATAGAGTAACCAGAAATAATTTAGTTTCTGTTGCTAAAGATCAAGGAGTTGACCTCTCTTCTCAAAAGACCAGGATAGAAATATGAATGAACACACAAAAGAGAGGAAGAAGCATCAGTAAAATATAATTATATGTTAGAGACATAATGAAAAATCTGTAGCATATTAGCAAAGGTTATGAGCTACCCAGAATATTGTAAGTGGTTTGCTAGTATTAATATAACCAAAAAGAGTTAACTGAGAAGTAAAGTTGAAAATGAAAGTATAAGGAAACAAACAAAGATTTTTTTTATTTGATACCTATTTTCAACTTCTATTATTGCATCTACTGCATCTTGTACTGTGGAATGTCAGAGGTTTTCAAGTTGACATTACTATCTTGTATCAGGGATGTGTTCTCTTGCCTATAAAGTTAGGGCACTAGTTAGAAAGACTCATAAGAATAGTTTTAGTATGATTATATTATGTATTTTTAAACTGTGCAGTCAAAAAGTGAATGTGGAGTAACCTACACATTTTATGATGCCTGTGTTTCTGCACAAAAAGGTCAGGAAAACAATTTGTCATTCAGCTTCTTGAAACAAAGTCAGTGAATAAGAACTCATAAATAAATACTGATCTCTATTTCAATGCATATTTTCCCTCTCTCAATGAGTCAAATGCCTTTAAAGTTTCTTTTCAGTGTCTTCCTGGCAGTATTCATATCCTTTTGAGAAATGATTTATAGAGTGATTTCCATTTCACTTTATTCCCACATATATCACCTCTAAAAATGACTTGGGGAGGTACAGTCCATTCCCTTCCCTCCAAATTGAAAGATACTTATCATTGTACATCACTCCCTTATTTGGGTGAGAATTATGTTAAAACATTACATTCTCCTATAAGGTGCCTAGGAATTAATTCAGTGTCACAAATTTTGACTTAGTGATTGTGGCATAGTTTTCTATGGCATAGGTTTATATGGCTTAGGTTAAAAAGCATTGACAAAAGTGTATCCTTCTCTCTCACTGATTTGAGACTGACAGAGCTGGTAATATATATTTCTGGAAAAAGGAAGTTTAATTATCAATGTAACTGATATGAAATCAGTACATCAAAGCACCTAATCAATCAAAATAAATAAATGAATTTGTTGAAATTTATTTTTTAAAAAACAAAAGCCCTATAAACAGATGGTGAAAGAATCATTTGAGACTGATCAACTACTAGTATTTGGCTTATTAAAAATATCATCATGATGTAGCAATTTTTTCTTATTAAAAAGACCATCATGATATTGCATCAAGATAAAACACCTATACCACTGTACACGTCTCAGATTGGCTAAGATAACAAGAAAAGATACTGATGAATGTTAGAGGGCATGTGGGAAAAATGGGACACTAATACATTGTTGGTGAAACTGTGAATGGATCCAACCATTCTGGAGAGCAATCTGGAACTACACTAAAAAAGTTATCAAACTGTGCATACCCTTTGATGCAGCAGTGCTACTACTGGGCTTGTATCCCCAAGAGATCTTAAAGGAGGGAAAGGGACCTGTATGTGCAAGTCCTCTTTGTAGTGGCTAGAAACTGGAAACTGAGTGAATGCCCATCAGGTGGAGAATGGCTGAATAAATTATATGAATGTTATGGAATATTATTGTTCTGTAAGAAATGACCAACAGGATGATTTCAAAGAGGCCGGGAGAGACTTACATGAACTGATGTTGAGTGAAATGAGCAGAACCAGGAGATCATTAGACATGGCAAACAACCATATTATAGGATGATCAACTCTGATGGGCGTGGCTCTCTTCAACAATAAGATGATTCAAACCAATTCCAATTGTTCAATAATGAAGAGTATCAGTTACACCCAGAAAGAAGCCTATGAGAACTGAGTGTGGAGCACACTATAGCATTCTCACTTTTTGTTTTTGTTTACTTGTATTTTGCTTCTCTTTTTTTCTTGTGTGGCACAATAATTGTATATAAATATGTATACATATATTGGATTTAACATATATTTCTACCATGTTTAACATATATTAGACTACTTGCCATCTGGGAAGGGGTATGGGGGATGGAGGAGAAATATTGGAACACAGGGTTTTGCAAGGGCTAATGTTGAAGAATTGTCCATTCATATGTTTTGAAAAATAAAAAGCTTTAATGATAAATAAACAAACAAACAAACAAATAAGATAAAACTCCTGTTTGAACTTCTAAAGCCATAGAATCTTAGAATTGGTTGTCTGCTCATCTCAATTAACAAATGAGGAAACCAAGGATTGGGAGATTCAACCAGATTCATCTAGGTGACAACAGTAAAAAACTAGGATAAAAAGTCAAGTCTCTTTATTCCTGTTTCATTGTTCTTCCTAGTAAACCAACCCAGAACTAAGTGTAATAATTGCACATACCTCAGATAATAAGGTTGGAATTTCATAGGATTCACAAACATAATCTTCTGTTCCTTTCTATACTAACTTTCCTTTAGGATCTTATACAAACTTTCCTTTTTCATTAAAAATAGCTACTCAATTTCTGCCACAGGGAAGAGAATTGAACTTACTTACAAACCTGGTGAAAACAGGGGAGTACATATAGTTTTCTTTTTAGTTGAAAAAATGATTAAAATTAATATTGCATATCATTTCTTATTCTGAATCAAGTAAAGATTAAAATAATGATCAATGTGTATACAAAATTAGGTATTCTTCATAATTATCATTACCATTTAGGTCAGACCTTCTTCATGTGGGTATTCTTATTCTTATCTCTAGTTTTACATAAAGATGTTAAATAAATAACTACTGATATTTGGGCAGATAGTTGGTGCAGTAAATAGAGTGCTGGGTCTGAGTTAGGGAAAACTCATCTTTGTGAGTTTAAATCTCTCAGTTCTGTGACCTAGGACAAGTTACTTTACCCTGTTTGCCTCAGTTTGTTCATCTGTTAAATGAGCTAAGAAGGAAACAGCAAACCAGTATCTTTGCCAAGAAAACCCAATAAGGTCATAAGGAGCAAGACGCAACTGAAAGAATTGAACAGTAACTAAAACTGGCATTCATGTAAGGATTAAAAATTTACATAGCACTTTTGGTATATTATATTATTTAAGTTTTACAATCATTCTAAGATAGGTACTACTGAAGGAAAATGAGATTCAAAAATTTTAAGTGACTTCCTCATGGTTACAACTATTAAATGTTTAAAGCAGAATTTGAATACAGGTGTTCTATATACGATATCACACTGCTTTTTGAATGTAACACAAGACATTCTTTTAGGCTGACCAATCAATTAATCAGCAAGCATTCATCAAAAGCTTATTAAGTGAAAGATATTTTGCTAGATGCTAGATATATAAAGACAAAAAAAAAAATCACAGTTCCTCAACTCAAGCAACTTAAATCCTATTGAGGGACATAAACAAATTTGAAATAGGCTTTAAAGCAACTGAGGACTTTAAAAGGTGGAGGAAAAACATGAGTACACTGTAACAATGGGGAACCACTAATGTAAAGGCCTGGCAATGAGAATTTTAATAGGATGTGAGAAATAGCAAGAAGTTCAGGTTTGCTGGACTAAAAACTGCACAAAGGGAAGTAGTACATAATAAAATTGAAAGGTAGATAAACATACTGATGAACAGTGTGTCTGTATAACTTGCTACAAGTTGTAATGACCAGCACAAATTTAACTTAAGTCTGTAGTCACATATGTCTGTAGGTATATGTGCATACTCTATATATACACACACACAAAAATGTGCACATACACACATATATATTACTTTGGCTGATGTACTATTGTAAGACAATTTAAAACCTCATAAAAAGCAAAGGTGACAGATAATTTCCTACTACAACTCTAACTAGGTCTATTTAGTATTTGTTTATTTAAGAATAGTTTGTTTAATGGCCCTTAACATACATAAAATATGGTGGATGTGATCAATTGCCAGTATGTGTCCTACATAGCTTTCTTTTTGCATTAGCAAGATAATAGAGTTTGAAATGAGTGTATGTGTCCCTCCAAGGAAATATCTGAGAATGTAATCAAGTGTACCAGCTCAGAAAGTCTAAATGTGACAGCCATTTGGTGAGTTTTGAGAAGCATCTTACCTTTGCTAATCCATTTAGACTATACCTATTTCTTCCATTTCCTTCCACTGGGGCTAGTCTCTGTTCATTATTCCTTACCTACTGTAAAAAACAGAGTTAAAATGGAACTGTTCCCTAAAGCTGTTTAGAATACTGTAGCTACTTGGTAATTTTTAGTTAAGGGGATGCAACTACCAAGGATTCTAGCACCCTTAAGCTTTCTACAGAATAAATGGCATGTTGCTCCTGAAAAACACTAATTGAATGTATCTTCCTTTCACAAAGGTAGTTAAAAGCTACCATTAATAGCTGGAAATTGATTGAAGTAGACAACATCTGCTTTTAGAAAGAAAGATTGTACTAAATAACATGATCTTCTGGCAAGTGGGAATACACATATTTCAAAAACACTATGGCATGTCACATATATGAGAAAATGAGCTTTCAGAGCAGTATGTCAACATTAATTTGCAAAGCTTTTGTAATACCACTAATCATAATCAATGAGGTAAGCTAACAACACCTGCTATCCTTTTGGTTATTTGTTTATAAAATCAAACCCCAAAATAGCATGGTCACGACTTAGTTGAATACTCTCCTTAGGGGAAGGTGTCCTAGAATTTTCATGCAATGTCAGCATTCCCTCACATCTAAACCCTTCACTGCATAGAAAGAAAACACATGTAACAATAATTAGATTTACCTCCCATTTTCTAATAGAGTTTCTGATTCAAAAACTGAGTTGGCATACATATTACTTTTTATTTCCAAACTGCTACTTGGAAAGAGATTGAAGGATAAACAGTACCTGAGAAAGGGGATGGCTATTTGTAATTGAAACACCATTTATAGAAACTTGTTTTCTACTGCTTAATACATTTGGATGTCACTTGTTCATCCCTGAAAGCTCAGATCTAAAAGAAAGACAGAATTCTGTTTTTTTTTTTTTTTTTTTTTGCAATTTACTGTAATAGGGTTTCTTTTGGTTCAGGGACTTCATAATCCTCAACAATAATTCTAAAGCTTTAGAAGATTATTGCAAGTTATGTTTTGGTGAATAAGAAGTGATTCACCACTGTTTACAGTATTTAAACTCCTAATCTAGGCAAAATGTGGCTGACCTCCTCAAGGTAAAGTCTCTACTGACTGAAAAACTGAAAGCATCAAATCCTCTTGTAATCCACTTTTCCTCCATCACAGTTAGCAGGTCCAGTGTCATTAAAGTTAAATTGGCCAAACAAGAAGGCCAAGAATCTTTGTCAACTGCTTTACTTTGCAACAACTAACCTATTGATGATACAAGGACATTACATAGAAATATCTTCCTCTTTTATAAAACCAAAAAAGGACATGTCCATTTTTTCCTCATTTTAATAGTTAAAATCTATTTTAGATATATGTTCTTGAAAGATATCCTCTTTGTAAGTATATTAATTAACTAACATAATGTTTATACTTCCAGTTTATGGAAAGAATCAGCTGTCAAATACCTGTACTATATGTCATTTATAAAACTGGCCCTCTTCTCCAAGAGGCTATAAAATTTCCATATAAGAACTATTATCCAACTAACAAATGGAAAAAAATATTTATTAAGCACTTATTATGTGCAAAGCTTTTAGGATACAAATAGAAGTGCAAGGCAATCCTTGTTTCTAAGAAACTCACATTTTTGTAGGAATAGGGGGAAACAATATATAAAAAAGAAGTTTAAGTTTCATAGTAATATTAAAAGATCGTATAGTTCTTAGGATATAGAAACTGAGCAAATAATGGCATCTTCTTTAATGTTAATCTCATTAATAAAACCATATTGATTTACGGAGATGAAAAAAAAATCATATAATGCCAAAGACTTTGGCAGCAGGAACATTCTTTTAGTTTATATTTATGGATAATAAAGAGGAAGGGGCTATAGTATTTAGAGTGAAAGTCTTCACTTTTCTGCCTGAAAAATCTGAATGGGGAAGTTCTCTTCAAATTCACATAAGAGTGGGAGAATCTGACACTATCCTTTACAAGGCAAGAGGATAGAATGTGCCCAGCACCTCCAAAGGCAATAAATGTCTATCTACAAAGCACTGTGTTTCTTCCATGTTAGTAAAAAAGAAAGGAAGAAAGAAAAAGAAAAGAAAAAAATCAAGTTGAACATATTAAAAAAAAAAAAAAACAAATCTGAAACAGCTTCTTGATTTGTTACCACTCCTAAGACATTCTGGGATTATTGTATTTGTCATATGAAAATATAAACTCCAAAAAATGCCTATCCTAATTTTTTATCATTTATATTGAATATAATTAATTATATTTTAAAGCACTTAATATAGTGCCTGGTAAGCTGTAAATTCTGTGTAAATGGTAATCATTGTTCTTATAATAATAATTATTGTGATTATTTATATATTTTCTTCCTTGATAGATTATAAGCCCATGGTAGAAATAACTTTTGCTTTTGTGTTTGTATCTCTAGAGATTATTATGATACTTGGACTTTAAAAAAGATTGTTTTTTTTTTAACTTTAATAGTAAGCACTTTTTATTGGCAAGCTAGAGAGGAAATCTGAACCTGAACTCACTTTCTTTGAGAAATAGCTTGAGTAGTTTAAATGATAACATAGCAAAAGATATTATTCAACTGTATTATCTAACCTTTCTTAGAAAATGCCTTCTTTTATTTTGAGAGGTAACAATATGGACAGAGAAATAGACTATAAGTCCCCAGTCCAATTCCAAAGGATTCCAATGTCCTTTTTAAAAAATTATTTGTAACACACATTGCTTTTTGAATCATGTTGGGAGAGAAAAATCAGAGCAAAGGGGGAAAAACATGGGAGGGGTAAAAAAAAATTAAAAAAAAAAACAGAAAAAAAAGAAGTGAATATAGCATGTGTTGATTTGTACTCTCCACAATTCTTTTTCTGAATGCAGATGCCATTTTCTGTTCCAAGTCTATTGGAATTGCCTTGGATCACTGAACTACTGAGGACTAAGTCTTTTACAATTGATCATTGCACATTTTTGCTGTTATTATATACAATGTATTCCTGGTTTGGCTTTTTTTGCTCAGTATCTGTTCATATAAATCTTTCCAGCCTTTCTATAATCATCTTGCTAAGCATTTTTTATAAAATAATAATATTTTTAAATTTTATTTTAGGGGTCCATGGAAATTCAATAAGAACTAAATACTAATATATACAAAGGAATTACAATATTTCAGCATTGGCAACATTGAAGTCATGGATTTTTGGAAATAAATCTGAAGATAAATAACTTATAATTTAAGTTATTCATGCAAAGGAAAAGCATAATTGTGACAAGTTTTTGATGCTCTAAAAGGTATCTCCTGACTTTACCATAACTCATCCAAGCATCTAGCTCTGCTTCTCACTAAGGGATTTACCAGTTTGACAGTTTCTCACATTAATATCTTTTATTTAGGGTTATAAAGACCATTAAATATTTTAAACCAGAGGTAAGTAATGCTGACTACAGTACATTCCTTTATATGAAAAAAACATAGTGTTACGATTTTGTTATGATTAAAAAATAGTTTAAAAACTGATGCTATTAACTGACTTGTCAGTAATCATGGAATATCAAATTGTGTGAGGTGTTCAGGAAGGACTAGCACTTGTGGTGTGAGAGCCAGATGAGCCCTACATAGAGCTGCTTATCCAATATTGGTGTCCACCTGGCATTCAGCTCTCACCTGTGGCTCCAAGAAGCTGTTCTATAAGCAGTGGCCACATCCCAGTAAACTGTCTTGACAATGGGCTCAACCAGGTTGAAGGTAACCAACAGGTCTCAAATCCATTGGTGAAGTTGGGGAGTGTCTATTTCAAGGCTGAGGAGATTTTCCCTGGTTGAATTGAGGAATGAGAATAATCTGTTCAAATGACACTGAGGACAGCTGAAGTAGGTGCTATGGGATGCTTAGAATTTGGTCAGACATCAAAGACACCCAGATCATCCACTGCATCCTAGACCATCACCAATCATCTTGACTTTTGTCCTGCCATTGAATTTCAATGACCCCGGAACAGAGAATGAGGCAATTTTTTGTGCAATTCTGCCTCACTTAAATATAATTCATGCAGGAGTCAAGCCATCACAGGTGATGTTATTGGTCTCTTAGAAAAATGAAAGACAAACAATAGGAAGAACTTAAAATGTCATCCAATCCAATCCACTCATGAATAAGAATCTTTTCTGTAATATTACATCAAGTGTCTTCTAGTTTTCATTGAAAACTTTTTTTCTTGGGGGGAGGAGGATAAGAGTGAAGATCAAAGGACAAGACAGAGGGTAGGAAACCCATTACATCCTAAAACTGTCCATTGTATTTTTCTATAGCTTTTTACTTTCTGCAAATTATTCTTACTAGGATATTTCTCCAATTCTGCAAAGTCAAATCATTGCTCATAATTCTGTCCTGTGAGGACAAATGAAACAAGTCTAGTTTCTCATCTACTAAATAGCTCTTCAAATACTTGAAGACAAGTTTCATGTTTATACTTAGTCTTTTCTTCCCTAGGCTAAGCATCATATGACCAATTTGTTAGTCAAACTATCTTTGATTTTTATTAAGGTCTTCACTTCTTTGGCATGATCACTAGTTTCCTAGTAATCCTCCATGTGACCCAAAGATCATTCTTATCTAAAATGGTACCTCAAATGAAATATGTTACTTCAGAAATGATCTGACAAGTACAGCTATTATCTTTCTAATTCTGGAAAGTAATTTCATCACTGTATTTAATCTAAAAAAAAAACTCAAAAATTTTGACTTTTTTGGCTATTTTTAATACTTATTTATACAGAACTTGAATTTTATTAAAACTCAAAGATTTGATTTTTTAAAAATTTAAGTTGCTATCACACCACAGCTCTCCCCATCTTGTATTTGTGAAGGGTTTTTTTGTTTGTTTAGTTTAGTTGTTTTTTTTTTTTTTTTTAATACAAGCTCAAGACTTTTAAAACCACTTAAATGTCCTTTCATGCCTTGTAAAATCTTATCAGGCTAAAACCAATATTCTAATCTGTCCAAACTTTTTGAATCTTGACTCATACATTTTGTTATTTAGCTCAATGTTATATACAAATCTAACAAACATGTTATCTCTGCATTCATTCAAGTCATTGACAAAAATATACATTTATTATCTATCTTTTATTTGTTGCCTTTAAAATCATATTAAATAATATTATTGATGGGAAGGGAAGTTGAAGGACAATTATTATAAGTCAACAGAATTAGATGAAATGAAACAGCATTTTTTAGTACTTATTATAAGCCAGATAGTGTATTAAACACTTTACAATAATTATATGTTTTGATCCTCACAATAGTTCTAGGAAATAGAGGATATAATGATCCCCATTTTACAACTGAGGAAACTGAGGCAGACTAAGTTGGCAGTTAAGTGACTTCGCTCAAAGTCATTCAGTTAGTATGTAAAGTTGAATTTGAATGATGGTCTTCCGGATTCTAGGCCCAACATTCTATCCACTACACTGTTATATTAGCTCAATTGGCCTGATCATTTTCATTACCCTTTATTCTTACAAATCTCCTGGGAAACATATGCAATCAAGTATTTCATTATTTTTTTAATGAGTTCTTTGGTGAGGAATAAGAAAAGACATTTGTTGTATCTTAGAGAATTTGCCTTAAACATAAACACTGAACAGAGCAAAACAAAAACACCATTATTCAGATTTCATCCACTGAGATATAGGAAACGCTTTATTATAGGGAATTATTCATTGTAGTGACATTCATTTTTATGAGATTTTACCTGAATATTGTTTAAAAAGTACAGAGTTTTCCTGAAATTATATATTTTATAAATAGTGGACACAACTATTAAAGACAGCATTTGAATTAACATAAACCATTCATTGATAACATATCCTTTAACTAACAAAAAATGCATTAACCTTATCTATGACAAGTGGTATTGAACTAAAAATTAAACTAGAGAAAATTGAAATAAAAGGGATCATTTAGTAGACTAAAAGATATTGTCAACTAAGGTAAAAATCCTTGTGAAATTAATTGGAGAATCATGAATAGAACTTGTATATTGTAAACCTAAAATAAGGCCAAGAAATTTAACTGCCTACTGAGTTCTTTACAAAATGTGTAGTTATCTCTCTTTGTGGCAGAATGTTACTGGTATAATAACTAAAAACATTAAAGAGTTATGTTTCACTATACACGGAAAAATGCTGCAAAATAAAAGGAAGTATATTGAAAGAAAGAGAAATAATCTAAAGATGCATTTCAAGCACAAAAATATTAAAGTAAATAAATATATGAATAAAGTAAGTATGAATAAAGTAAATAATATATGAATCACGAACAGGATATATAAGAAGACAAGATATGCACCAAATAAGAATACCAAATTATAATTTATATTTATTTATAATTTTATATATAATATACATATATAATTTATTAGATTTAAATTTAGATATAGCTGATAATTTCAAAGAACCTTCTTTACAACAGCCCTGTGAAATAGTGTAAATTTTATTATCTCCATATATGTCTTATATAGTTATATAGTATATATTATATAGTTATATAGTAATATAGTTGTATAGTTATATAGTATATGGTTATATAGTAATAACATTATTAAGAATAATTTTGAGTGACTTAATCATTTTGACTATTATAAATACTCATATTAACTATAAAGAACTTATGAATGAACACTATCTGCACCTAGAGGAAAAAAGTGGTAAATAGAATTATCTTTGGAATGAAAAAAAAAATATATATATATATATGTATGTATGTATGTATGTATTTGTGTCTAATGGTAGTTATCACAGGGACAGAGGAAGAGAAAAAAGGGGGGGAAGTTACAATATAACTTTAATATATATTTAAAGGAAATGCCAAATTGTACATAATAGATGTGACGTTTCATGCATAATCACTTTTCCTCTATTCTACTACAAAACATTTGTTTTTGCCTTTTAGAAAGGACTTAATATCAATAACAAATTTTTAAAAGAAGAAAAACTGAAGAAATCAAAAGATTTTTCTAGTGTCATAGAGCTAGTAATTGTTTTGAGGTGAGACTTAAAAGTACTATGCTCAAACTCTTCTATTGCAAACCTCTCATTGTACAGATGCAGTGATTAAGGCCAAAAGAGACAAGTGACTTGACTAAAGTCATGCAGTTAAAAAAGTGAAAGAGATATAAAATGAACTCAAGATTCTTGATTACATCTTTGATTACATCATGCTTATAATATATGTATACTATAAATTTGAATACAGTCCAAGGCTTTTTTGTTATCATTTGTATAAACTATGATATTTAAATTAAATAATTAGTCATAGAGTATAAAAAGTATGCTTCTATCAATAATCTAATGTTTTATTAATATGAATTTTATTAATTTGTAACATATGAAAAAATAAGAAACGGGCTTTCTATGCAAAATGACTAAGTGCATTTGATTGAGGGTTAAAATAACAAGGGAAATGTTTCAAAATCAATAAATCAATCCATACTTTACCTACTATATACCATTGTTGTTTGGAGGGAGGGAGTGTAGGATAAAAACGAATACAAATATAGTATAAAATAAAAGACATTCATTAATATAGCATAAGACATGATCTCTGCCTTCAAAGAATTGATAATCTAGTTTTTGTGACAAGGCATATACATAAATATTAACTAGTAAAATCACATAAAATAAAGTGGTTTCCTGCAAATAACGAATGCAAAAGGAATTAAAAAGGGAGATCAGTATATGTTGGAGTAGTAATAAAGAAAATAGGATTTTGGGTTGACCTTAAAGGACAAAGGGGTTGCTTTGTTGCTTTTGTTGTTCAATCATTTCAATCATGTTCAACTCTTCATGATATCATTTGGGTTTCTCTTGGCAAAGATACTGGAATTGCTATTTTCTTCTCCAGCTCATTTTTCAGATGAGGAGACTAAAGCAAACAGGGTTTAAGTAACTTGACAAGGATCACAGATATAGAAAATATCTGAGGCTGGATTTCAGCTTAGGTCTTCCTGATGGCCCAGCATTCTATACCCTGAATCAGTGAACAAAGACAGAGAGGAGGGAGAATTGAAGATTTATGCATTTGGGACAGAGATACTAACTGGAACACTGATTTTTGAAGATTTTTGAAAATGAAAGGTGATGTTTGACATTCATAGAGCAATTTAAAGTTAGCAAAACATTTTGTTTACATCATCTCATTTGATGCTCACAATGAAATTATGAGGTAGTTACTTTATATAATTTATTTATATAATTATTATATCATATATAATACTTTATATAATTTATTTATATAACTATTATGTCATATATAATACAGATTGGGCTATCATCTCTGAAGTTCAAGAACTGATAAGATTACTAAGTGATAGTGTAAAGTGAAAGATGTGGTTGTTCCAGGAGAGAACTTAGGAGACATCTAAAGTTAATAGGTACTACACGATGAAGAATCAGTAAAGGAGAAGTAACTTGTAAGAAGAAATGAGGAGAAGAAAGAGACAGGATGTTCATGAATACCTAGAGAAAAGAGAATTCAGGAAGAGAGGGGTAAGAGTATCAAATGTTACAGAGAGACCTGGAAATATGAAGACAGAAAATTGATTTGGAAAGTATTCTTATTTATTACTCTAGAGAGACAAGTTTTAGTTGTATGAGAATGAGAAGTTGTTTATGGAGGGTTTAAAAGAAAGGAGTGGAAGAGAAAGTAAAGGCAAAAAATGTATATAGCTTTCTCAAAGAAAATTAGTCAAGAAAAGAATAGGAAATACTATATGATAGCAGAAATAATAGACTCAATTGAGAATTTTTTAAAGAAAGAGACATAAATATCAAGAAGTCTATCTATCTATCTATTTATCTATTTATCTATCTATCTATCTATCTATGTGGAGAAATTTAAGTTTACAGAATAGAGAAGGCAGTAGCACTATATTTCTAGAAAATAGAAAGAAAGGAGATCAAAGGTACATGCAAAGAAGTTAGCCTTGGGAAAAAGGGCTATCTTTTGTGAAACTGGAATGAAGGAGGAGGTAGTAGGAGAATATGTCTAAGACATGAGAGATGAGGAGAAAAAGGGGAGATCTCTGGGCAAATGACCTCATTTTTTCAGTTCAGCTTAAGCTGAACTCATTAATTAAGAGGGTGAGTAGATATATCCTGACAAGAAATAAAAATTTGGAACTGGCATGAACTTAATTAGGTTAATATTTCATAGCTGTGTGACTCTGGGCAAGTCACTAACTCCAATTGCTTCAGGAAAAAAAAAAAAAAGAGTAAAATGATTCCTTTACTGCAGTGAAGCTATAGTTTTGATGAGATAGATAATGAACATTTGTGGTGGATTCAACCAAAAAGATTTTGGACTTTCTCCTATTTCTATTTGGTAGTACATGAATGAGAGTAGAGGAGATGGAATGTGGGAGTAAAACAAGATTGAAGTATATCAAGGAATGACTATTACTGGTGATTACAAGGAGGCAGGGAGTTTGCGAAATGAGACAATTTTGCAACCTGTTGTTCTAGGGCCCAGAACACTAGACTGGATGTTTAGATTTAATATTAAAAGTAATTATCTCATTCGCCATCCTCCACATTTAAAGGCAGAGTTCAGCAGCAGCTTATATTCATGCATATAGTGAAAAATGGTGTCATGGCAGAGAGAGTGAGGAATGAAAGACAATTCTGAACTGGAATATATTGAGACTATCTCTAGGAACACAGTTATCAATCCTAGCCTCAAGGTAAAGAAACTGGGCCAGATCTAAAGCACTTAACAGGCACCCACCTGACCTTTCCCTAACTTCTGGGATCCTAGGCAGAATTTAACTGCCTCCAGGGGAAACTATAGCTAATCCATTCAGGAAAGAAATCCTAGAACTGTCTGAATTCTAGTTGATAAATTAGAAGTGACTGAACTCCTTGATTCCTTATACCATAGGATGCCCTACTGTGGCCCAAATGTCAAAAAACAACCTCATAATTTCAAACGCACAGCCAAAAGCTATATTGTTTGCACTGTAGGTTAAATTATTTTCATCCCTTTTAAAATTAGAAACCAAGGTATATAGAGCTAATGCCTGAATTAAGCATTTCACTATTAGATAAATTCGGTCATATTGTAGACCAAAGGCTGGCTTCTATGTACTTGGTGATGCATAGTACCTAATAGCATTATTCTTGCCTTGCAATGAAAGCATTAACATGGTTTCCCCTGCATTTTGACTAAATCAGGAGTCTTTGCGCTTCTGCAAATTAAAATTATGGAAATTACAAGCTTTGAATCTTAGCATTGTGTTCAGCCTGAACTGAAGAAGCAAATGGCATGTATCCCTCAAATCTAGCCTTGGGAGAGTTTTCCAATTAAAATATAATCCAAGAAGATCTGTAATAGGGCTAGGCATGCCAATGTTTTTTATTTCAGTATTGTCTCATCTGCCACATGAGTGACCAAGTATCTCAACTATTGATTCATACTATTTTCAGATTTGAATGAAATAGAGAAATATAGCACATTTTCAGCCATTGCCAACCGTGCACCTATTTTAAATATGTATATATCTATTTTACATTTATACATATACATAGATATATAGTGCTAGCAGTTAGCTCAAAGACATTTTCCAGTATTTTAGAGACAGATTATTCCTTTATGCAAAATATTTCAGTTAACATCTTTTAAAAAGCTTTTTAAGAAGTAGATGATATTTCCACGGTTAACAGAGCAATCACAATTTCTCCTCTTGTGTTTGGAAGAACATGAGAAATATTTCACCTTAAAAGAGCAATTGGCAGTCTATCATGGTCCATGCAGAACTTGGCTTGCAAGATGATTGTGTCATACTACTGATATAATTAATAGCACAAAGCAGTATAGAAGCACATATTTAAGCTTTTTGCAAGTTGTAGTCCAGTTACCTATAGATTTTGTTACCAATAATTAAAAGGAAGGGAGTAGTGAGCTTAATTTCAGGTTTAAGGAAAATACTCATACTATCCTATTGAGATCATATGAAAAAAGAAAAGGAAGAACATTTACTTTTTCCTTCTTTCCATAATTGAAGAACAATTTGGAGAGAAAGGAAGGTGGTTTTATCTCACACAATTAAATAGAACCCTAATTAATAGGAAATGGCGATCTTAAAAGAACTTACAGTGCATTTGCCTGCATTATTTAATCAAGTCTCATAGTATCAGTGTATGATAGATATTACAGCTATTTTCATTCTCATTTTAATAAGAATTATGAAAAATAGTTACTTGTGCAGAGCTTAAGTTGGAATTTGAGATTTATATCCCAGTTTTCCTTATTTTTCTATCACCTCCTTATATTCTTTCTTTGGGTGACTTTGTCTACTCCCATGCTTTAGTAATCATCTCTATACAGATGACTCAAAGATCTATTCATCTATACTAGTGTCTCTTTTCAGTTCTAGTCCTTCATGTATTATTAACATGTTGCTACATATTTCCCAATGGATATCATTCAACTTAAATTTAGCATATTCAAAAGAAAAGGCATTATATATATTTTTAATCTAATCTTGACTTAGTTCTTAGTGGTATAATTTTTTATTCTTATATGATTTATTACCATATCCCTTCCGGGAAGTGATCTAAATCTCTTCAGAACCTAAACATTTTTTCCCTACTTTCCTATTATTTTTTTATAAGAATACTTGTTCTTTTGTCCCATACTCTATGCCTAAAGCTACTCTACACTGTCAAGAATTCTATCATTCTTTGTCCTAGTCTCTGATGAAGTAGTAGCCCTTCTCTTGCTAAAGCCTACTCCTCAACTTATTCCTTTGATCCCATACTTTCTGATCTTCAGCAGTTGGATTCTTTAATTATTTTCCTTCCCTCCTTCTCCTGTCATGATTTTTTTTGAGAAAAGGGATATATATATATATATATATATATATATATATATATATATATATATATATATATTCATTCATTCATTCTTTTTTTATTCTTTTAGCCTGGTGAGCTTTGAAAAGTGATAGAAATATTAGAACAACAGGTGAAAGGTCAATGTGATTTTGTTAGTGTTAAGTCTAACAATTGGCTACTGTGGGGACACTGGAATTGTGTCACAGATTCTTTTTTTTTCCAATCCATTACCCACATAGATATCAATAAATAGTCTAAAAAAGTTTTGATAGAAAGGCAGAGTAAAAGGCAAGTACTCACCTGGATTTTCCCCAAAACCCTTCCAAATAACATAATAATTCCCTCAAAATAAATTATGGAGCAGAAGAACCAATAAAAGGATGCAGAGAAACAATTTTTGAGCCTAAGACAACTTACGATATTGGCAGGATAGGTCTATCTCACTGGAGTGAGAGTAGATCAAAGTCTGGGGCAGTCCAAGTCCCTGCAAGTCATCTACTTTTCACTTACTAGACCTCCACTAGAGTACTGGGGGGCAACTGAATCAATAGCATTATTGCCTTATGGTCTTCTCAGCCCACACACAGGGTGTTGAGCAACTAGTCTGAAGGAAATAAAGGGGAGCCATTGCACTGGGAGCAGGACTTGATTGTATTCCTTATATGTAGTTCTGGGTCACAATCCTAGAGCAAGGAGAAATACTAGCAGGAGTTTGGACTATGGTCAGAGTTCCAGGGTGAAAAAATGTGTGTATGGTCACTCATAGACTAGAGTACAGACCAGAAGAGCAGTAACCAAACTTCTCCTTAGATCATACCACTTTTGAAATCACTGAAAACTTTCAGAAATTCACAACTTGCTTTTAAGGTAGCTGTACAAAATTTTAAAACTTTACATAGTGCATCTTCCACCCTAGGAACAGAGGCCGACCTAGGCATCAACTTAAAAGTTAATAAATGGGCTGGAAAATGAAAACAAACAAATCTAACAATAGAAAGTTACTATGGTGACAGGAAGGATCAAAGCACAAAGACCACAAAGAAATCAAAGCAGCTACATACAAAGCCTAAAAGAATTGGTCTTAAGTTCTAAAAGATCTCAAAGGGGATTTCAAATATCACATAAGAGGGGTAAAGAAAAAAATAAATTAGTTTGATGCACGAAAACTGTTAAAAAAAAAAAAAAGAATAAAAAACTTGATAAAGGAGACACAATAAACACAAAGGAAAAAACTGACCTTAAAAAAGCAGAATTGGTCAAATTGGAAAAGGAAATACAAAAGCTCCCTAAGAAAAAATCATTCCTTAAAATTAGAATTCCTTAATACATGGAGTCATAATTTAAGAATAATTGGATTATGTAAAAGCCATGATCAAAAAGAAAAGAACTAAGATATATTTCAAGTAATTATCACAGAAAACTGTCCCAATATACTAAAAGTCAGAAGATGAAATAGAAATTGAAAGGGTCTACCAATCACCCTCTAAAATAAGTTACAGAATGAAAAAACTCCTGGAAATAGTATAGCTAAATTTCAGAGCTTCCAGATCAAGGAGAAAATATCACAAGCAGCTAGAAAGAAATAATTCAGATATCATGGAGCCACAGTTAGAATAAAACAAGATTTAGCATTTTCTACTATAAAGGATAAGAGGGCTTGGAATATCATATTCTAGAGGGCAAATGAGTTAAAATTTTATGAATGATCACCTACCCAGTAAAATTGAATATAAACCTTCAAGGGAAAATACTGGATATTTAATGAAACTGATGACTTTCAAACATTCCTGATGAAAAGATCTGAGCTGAATAGAAAAATGAGTCTTTCAAATACAAAACTCAAGAGAAACATAAAAATATAAAAAACAAGGAAATATTCTGATTATGTCAAACTCATATTCAAGAGATTCAGTATCTATTATTTCTGAGACAAAAATACAACTTCCTGTATTTGAAATTTAAGCCCTTAAAATCTGGTTGCAATCTATCTTTCCAGGATGATTTCACATTGGCCCCCAAAATGAACTTTAAGTTATGGCCAAAATGATCTATTTACGGTTACCCATGATAACTTTTTCATCCTTTATGTCTATTCTTTTCAATGATAGTGTGTAAGTTCCATGAGAGTAGAGACATTTTAATTTTTAATCTTTTTGTATCTTCAGTAACTATAATAGTATTTAAGACAAAAAAAACAGTGTTTATTGAATAAATGAATAAATATGAATAAATAAATGGATAAAGTTGCTTTCATACAGTCTTACCCCCCTAACACACATACACACACACACACACACACACACACACACACACACACACACACACACATACCCCTTATGCCTGGAATATCTCTTCATTTCCAACTCTTCAAATCTCTAGTTTTTTGATTAAGACTATCACCTAGAATGTACCTTTATTGATCCACTCAGAAATGAGTACCTTCCTTCCCTTAAATTAATTTGTAGTTATTTATATTTAATTCTCTGTATGTGCAGTATTCCCCACAAGAATAAAAGTGCCTGGGGATCAGTCTGTGATTCATTTCTGTATTTAAATCTTCAGCATTCTAAAACAGTTTTTTTGAATATAGTAGATGATTTCAAAAATGCTTAGTTAATTTAGCAGCATTTGTCAAATTTGAGAAAAGACTTCCTAACATTGATTCCTGATCCAAAATAAACTTAGCATTCCAAAGTGCATAACAATTTCAACTCAATCATAATATAAGAAATAATAAAAACATCTGGCTCTTAAAAGTTTATAAAAGCTAGAAATAAATACAAAAATTAGATCTTATAAAATATTTCTCTAATCTCAGCTAAATTTTAAAATGGTAGCACATATGTATATTTATACATATGCATATATATATATATATGTATATATATATATATATATATATATATACACACACACATAAATTGTCAGTATCTATCTAGAGATAGAAAAAGAGAATCATAAGGGTCCTAATGATTAGGATTCAAGTTATATAATTTTGACTTGACAGTTTAATCATTTACACTTTAAAAATACAGAATTACACATATTTAAATTGTATATGAGTTCTAAAAAACATCTACTGAGGCACAGAAAGGATATAATTTTCATAGTTGTTTGTGGCAGAGAGGGGCTGAGGGTGGTATAACTGACCCTGGATGAAATCACAGTTTGTTTAAGAATAAATTACATACAAATAAGCAAGTTCTGACCACATGGTAACCTAAAAGAAAAAATGTATCAGATGTCACAACAAACTTGATCTAAATATGAATCCCATAATTATAGGGAACTGGCATTAAATGATAAATGCATCATAGTCAATATATTAAAAAAAAAAAAAAACAACAACAAAACTATGAGACATGAGATGTCATCCCACCCATCAACTTTTCACTTACTATACCTCGACTAGAACACCTAGTGAGTTTAGAGATAAAATACTTCAAAATCCATAATGCTATTTTAGATAAAGTGTAGAGAATTCTAAAACTAAGAACACATGGACAAAAAAATTAAAAGAACCTGGTCCTTTCAGTCTATGGATGAAAAAAAAAAAAGGTGATAAACCACAAGAAAAGTCTTGAAAGTCTATTATTGGGTGGGAAACGTGGAATTCCACAAGACTTATTTAAGCACTTTGTCATGCAAAGCCAAGTTTGATTATGTCAAAGTCCTATTTTGAAATAATTGTGTCATGGTTTTCAATAACCTCAAAATTTGGAGGGATCTAGACATCTTTTAGACCTGCTTCAATGTGTCTATATCTTTCTTAAAATGTAATACTTAGAACTAAACATAGTATTAGAGGCAGTCTAATTAGTGGAGAATATTCCTTCATTTGAAACAATGATTGAAGCAGCCTAAGAAGGCATCATCTGTTTTTGGTAATCATGTCACAAAGTTAGCTCAGAGTGATCCATTAGGGCCCTAGATATGTTTTTAAACAGTTAAAAGTTAATCTTCCTTCCATGTACCTGAAGTGGTAAATATCATGAAGCAGCTAGAGCTATTATCAAGTAAATTCATTTCGTGTGAAAATATCTGAAAAATCTAAAGGTACTTCTAGTACAAAATCAGAAGTTCCTCAAATTTTCTAATCCCAAGTTTCCTCAAACACAAATATACATATTTCTAGGAGAGAGCCAGATTCTTTGGCTCTTAAAAACTAGTCTCAGGGGGCAGAATCATGATAGCACAGGAGAAGCAACAATTGAATAATTGAATTCTATCAACACTCCCCTACAAATAATTTTTAAAAACTCTAAAATAACTACTCAGTTTAAATTTTTGATAGCAGAACCAATAAAAGGTCAGAGAAAGGCATTGTTTTAGCTTAACATATTTTAGGAGGGGGCCAGCTAGGTGGCGCAGTGGATAGAGCACCAGCCCTGAATTCAAGAGGACCCAAGTTCAAATCTGATCTCAGACACGTAACACTTCCTAGCTGTGTGACCCTGAGCAAGTCACTTAACCCCAGCCTCAGAAAAAAACAAAACAAAACAAAAAAAACATATTTTAGGAGGGTTGAAGGAAAGCTCTATGACACTCTAAAAAGGTCCACAGAAATACAGAATCACCATCTCTGGTACTTGGATGTGACTGGAGCAATATCAATGAGCAGTAGTAACTTCAGTAAGGAACCAAGAGGAAGAGTCAAAACAGATTACAGGTGTCCCTTTGGGGGCCCTGAGTACAGCTGGTGCTAATTGACAACTTTATTGTCCATAG
The DNA here is from genome assembly GCF_048593235.1 of Sminthopsis crassicaudata. NCBI lineage: Eukaryota > Metazoa > Chordata > Mammalia > Dasyuromorphia > Dasyuridae > Sminthopsis > Sminthopsis crassicaudata. The sequence goes on from NC_133620.1 coordinate 81,383,016, forward strand.
GGAATTTAAGGATTTGGTTTCAGGGCAGAAAGGAGTGCTTGTTGTTGGCTGCAAGGGAGCAGGGACCTTGGCCACAGTTTCAAAGTAGAGAGGAGGACTAGTACTTACAGCTAGAAGAAAGCAAGGTTCCTGGTTGGTCACAGTTCCAGCAACAAGAGAGTATTATAACTGGTAACATTTTGGACTGCTAGCGATGTGAGGTAAAGGCCAGAAAAGCAGGGACTATACCTCTCACTGGTTCACACCAATTTGGAAACATGAAAAACTTTCAAACCCCCAGATGTAGCTCTGAGAACAGCAGCACAAAAACACCTGAAGCTTGAGATAGTGCCTTCTCATTCCCAGGTAAGCAAAACCCAACTTCAACATAATATTCAAAGTCAAGAAATGATGTTAAAAGTGAGCAAACAACAACAACAAAACTTGACCATAGGAATCAGAACCAAAATAATGGCATAATGGCAGAAACTCAATCTGAGCTTTCCACCAAACCCTTCAAATAACGACCCAAAACAAATTTTAGAGTGTCTGAACCAATTAAAAATGGATTGAAATAATTTTTCAGCCAAAGACAACTTATAAGGTCAGTAAGAAAGATCTGTTACATCAGGATGGGGCTAGGATACAGTCATGAGAAGCTGATTACCCAGCACAGCCCTGGCCCTAAAAATCAAGAACAGGCCTTCAGGGGTCTGAGTCAATAGAAGTTCCCAAACCACTCAGCCCACAGAAATCAAGGACAACTTAGAATATCCACAGGAATAGTTTATTGCACTAAGGTGTGAGGAGGGGGAGCAGCAAACTAGGAATGGGAGTTGAGAGCTATGAATCAACAATGGTGACAGCAGCAGCAGCAGCAGCGGTGGTGGCTTCTGGAGGTGTCAGCCATAAGTAAGGAGGTAGAACAGCTGGTCAGAAGGAGATTACAGGGATCTCTTGGCTGGCACTGAAGCAGGACTCTATTGCTTTGCCCATACTCAGATAGGAGTTGCCAAGCTGGCTGACAGTACCACTCCCCAAAAGGATCTTTGAAAACAGCTTCACAAAACCCTTGCAGCAAAACCTTACACTCTCCACCCTGGACACAGAGCTCTACTTATCAAAGAGTTAAAAATTAAGTAATAGGCTGGGAATAGGAGCAAGTAACAGCAAAATATTCTGATCATAGAAAGTTACTAAGATGACCAGGAAGATCAAAAGCATAGAATAGAATAAATGAGCAAGAAATACAGTTGGCAATAGTAATTGTGAAAATAATTTTAAAACCTCATTTCTCAAATATATGAAGAACTGAGTAAAATTTATTTAGAGCCCTATTGCAATCTAGTATTTGATAAATCCCCAAAATCCAGTTTCTGGAATAAGAATTCACTATTTTGACAAAAATTTCTGGGGTAAATGGAAAATAATGTCAGAAAATTGGCATAGATCTATATCTCATGTGCCATACCAAAATAAAGTTAAAACAGATGCATGATTTGGGCATAAAGGATGATACTATACCTTCTCTTTGGAGAAGGAAGGAATTTATGACCAAAGAAAATCTAGAGAACTTTGTGAAAAGCAAAATTGACAACTTCAATTACATTAAATGAAAAAGTTTTTGCACAAACAAAATTAACAGAATCAAGGAAGTATAAAGCTCGGAAAAAATCTTTGCAGCCAGCATTTCTGATGAAGGCCTCATTTCTAAAACATATAAAGAACTATGTCAAATTTATAAGAATATAAATTATTCCCCAATTGATAAATGGTTAAAAAAAATGAACAGAAAATTCTCAGATGATGAAATTAAATCCATTCATAATTATATGAAAAATGCTCTAAATAACTATTGATTAGAGAAATGCAAATTGAAACAACTCTGAGGTACCACCTCACAACTCTCAGACTGGTTAAGATGACAGGAAAAGATAATGATAAATGTTGGAGGGGATGTTGGAAAACTGGGACACTAATAATACATTGTTGGTGGAATTGTGAAATGACCCAACCATTCTGGACAGCAATCAGGAATTACGTCCAAAGGGCTAAAATACTGTGCATATACTTTGACCTAAAAGTGCTATTACTGGGTCTGTATCCCAAGGAAATCATAAAGGAGGGAAAAGTATCCACATGTACAAAAGCTCTTTTTGTGGTAACAAATAATTGGAAAAGGATTAGATGCCCATCAATTGGTGAATGGCTAAAGAAGTTGTGGTACATGAATACTGTGTAATACTATTGTTATATTAAAAAATTATGAACAAGATGATTGTAGAAAGGCCTGGAAAAATTTACATGAACTGATGCTGAGCAAAATGAGCAGAACCAAGAATGTATTGTACACAGTAAAAGCAAGAATATGCAATGATTAACTATGAAAAACTTGATTCTTCTAAGGGGTTCAGTGATTCCAAAAAATTCCAATAGACTTGGGACAGAAAATGCCATCTGCATCCAGAAAAAAGATCTAAGGAGACTGAATGTAAATAAACAATGCCCTGTTCACTTCTTTTTTGTTTTAATCTCTCCCTTGGTTTTTCCCTTTTGCTCTGATTTTTCTCTCCCAACACGATTCATAAAGCAATGTGTATTTAAAATAAATAAACTTACAAAAAAGAGTCCTTTCCCAAATGATAAATGATTTAAAAAAATTATCTATACCCAAAGGGCTATAAAATCAGCATTATCTTTTGACCCAACAATGCCACATTTAGGCATGTATCCAAAAAGAGATTTTAAAAAGCAAAAGGAATAAAGGACCCACATGTCCAACATATTTATAAAATCTCTTGGCTTAGGATAAAGAACTGGAAATGAAAGGAATACCCACAAATTGGGGAATGACTGAATAAATTATAATGGATTATGATGGAAAACTATTGTTCAATAAGAAATGATGAGCAAGATGCTCTCAGAAAAACCTGGAAAGTTCTCCATGAACTCATGGAAACAAAAATGTACTGTGTACAAAATAATAGCAAAGATGTGGGAAGATCAGTTATTTATGATTTTCTCAACAATACAATGATACAAGACTATTTTGAATTTTTATGATTAAAAAAAGCTGCTATCCATATCCAGAGGGGAGGAAAAATGATTGTCTCTGAACACAACAAATTGTGTCATGCTTTAATCATTTAATTTTTTTTTTCCTTGAGGTTTTTTTTTGGGGGGAGGGGAGGAGATCTAAACTTTTTCTCACAACAGAGTTTTTGAATAAATACTTTGCAAATTTCACCCATACATTCTCAATTTGCATATGTGTATGTGTGTGTGTGTGTGTGTGTGTCTGTGTGTATGTATAAAGATGATCATAATAAGATATCAGGGTGACAGAGAATACTAAGAAAAGAAAAAGACAATGGGAAAACAATTACAAGCAAAGAACTAAAGAAAAATGCTAGTTGGATTCTAAGCTCAATAAGAATTCCTGGAATCATTAAAGAAAGCAATAAATGGTAGAGAGGAAATAGAAAGGAAATGATAGTGATGCAAGAAAAGTATGAAAAAAGAATCTACTACTTGAAAAAAAGACACAAACTACAGTGAAGAAACTAAAACATGAAAATAACAATAACAACCACCTTGGTCTAATGGTAAAATGGGCATAGAACAAAAGAAATATTTAAAAAGCAGAGTTGGCTAAATATAAAAGGAGGTGCTGAATTTCAGGAAATAATAAATATTTATCATTCATATATTATCTTATATGCATAATATAATATTATAGATAATATTATTAAAATGAAAAACAAATTTAAAAAAAGAAAATAATTCCTTAAAAATTCTAATTGACAGCACGGAAGCTGATGATTCCATGATATCAAAAAGAAATAAATCAAAATCAAAAGAAAGAAAATAAAATATGAAATATTTCATTGGAAAAAGAGCTCATTAGAAAATATTAAACAGAAAAAAATTAAAAAATATTGGCCTATCTGAAATCTATAATAAAAATTAGTCTACACATACTACTTTAAGAAATTATCAAGGAAAACTGTCTCAATATCTTAGGTACAGAAGTTAAAATAAAAATTGAAAGAATTCACCAATTACTTCCTGAAAGAAATTACTAAATGAAACTCCCAGAAATATTACAGCTAAATTCTGGAGTTCCCAAAAATACTTTTAGAAGTTAGAAAGAAACAATTCACATATTATGGATCCTTGGTCAGATTCATATAAGATTGCATGGCTTTCACTTCTTTTACAAGAGTGGAGGATTTACAAAATGATATCCTTGGAGGATAAAAAAAAAAAAAAACTGGGATTATAACAAAGAATAACCTTCTTAGAAAACCTGAGCACAATCTTGCAATTGGAGTAAAATGAATATTTAGTAAAACATATGACTTTCAAGCATTCATGATAGAAAGAACAAGGCTAAATAGAAAATGACATTCAAACACAAGAGAACCATACAAAAGATAAATATGAAAGAGTAATCATCATAATAATAAATCAATGAAATGGTTTGCTTTCCTATATGGAAAATGAGACATATAGCTCCTAACTACTTTATCATTATTAGTGAAATTAGGAATATACAGAGATGGAGAATCTATATAGTTGGATAGCATGAATATGAATTCAGTTGGGAAAAGCTCTATTTTTTTTTTAATTGAACAGATGAGAAATAGGATAGATATGCAAAACAAATAGAGGTGTTGAAATTAGAGGCAATGAAAATTTTCTCACATAAAATAGTCATGTAAAAATATTCTAGTGACAACAAATATCAATGAAAATGAAATAATATTTAAAAGGGGAGGTTATCTGAGAAAAACCTCATTTCTCAATATCTGACTCCAATTTATGAGTCATTTCCCAATTAAGAAAAATGTTAAATAATGTGAATAGTTTTCAGAAGAAATCAAAACTATCAATCCTCATATAAAATATTGCAATTCACTACTGATCAGAGAAATGAAAATTCAAACACTTCTCAGGTACCACCTTACATTTATCAGAACTGACAAATGCTGGAGGGGATGAAGGATTATAGGTATATTAATAAATTATAAGTGAGTTTTGAATGGGTCCAGTCATTCTGAAGAATATTTGAAACTATTATATGCTCAAAGAACTATAAAAATTGAATACCCTTTGATCCAATAATTCTTTCTTAGCTCTGTACTCCAAAGAGATCAAATTAAAAGGACATGTACAAAAATATGTACAACAACTCTTTTTGTGCTGGCAAAGAATTTGAAATTGAAGGTTTGCTTATCATTTGGGGAATGGCTACAAGAAGTTGTGACATATTGCAAGAGAAGAAATGATTAGAGGGGAGAAGTTTCAGAAAAACAACAAACATGATATCATCTCTATGAACTCAAAATGACAATGACAGAGAGATTATTTTGCACATAATAATGATCAATTTTGAAAGACTTGGCTAACCTACAATCAATACAATGATCCAAGATGAAAAAAAGCCTATCCACCTCCAAAGAGAGAACTGATAATCTCTGAGGGTAAATTTCAATGTAATTTTCTCACTTTCTTTATTAGTCACTTTTGGTGATATGAGTAACATGGAAATGTGTTTCACAAGTATCATCATTTTTTCCTTTCCTTTTCAATAGTGGTAGCAGGGGGATGTAAAAGGGGAAAATAAGAGATTTTTAGAATTCAAAAGTTAAAAAGAATGCAAAAATTGATTAAAAAAAAAAAAAGAAAAGAAATACTCTACTTTCGTTAAAAACCAAGCAAGTGGGGGCAGGTATGTGGTGCAGTGGATAGACTACCAGCCCTGAAGTCAGGAGGACCTGAGTTCAAATCTGGCTTCAGGTACTTAGCCCTGCCTAGCTGTGTGACCCTGGATAAGTCATTTAACCTTAACTGCCTCAGCAAAAACAAACAAACAAAAACCAAACAAAAACAAAAACAAGCAAGTCTAATCTCATTACAATTTTTTGATTTGGGTTTTGTTTTCAATATGCCTTTCTTTCTATTTACACGGATAATACTTTACTTCAAGCCTTCATCACTTTCTGCCCAGGTTATTACTACAGAATCCTAATTGGTGTGTCTCTCTTGAGACTTTCTACTCCAATTTGTCTCTTTCCTGAGATTTCTCTTGAGAGAGGGAACTGATCATATTGCTCCCCTATCCATTTATTTCCAGTGAAGTTTTATTGGAATAGTGGGTTCCTCAAGTATAAATTATCAACCTTATCTTTAGTGTTTAAATTTTTTCCCTACAACTTTTTATTAACCAGTTTATTATACATTTCCACTTCTACTGTGCAGTCAAAATGGTCTTCTGTCTATTCCTCACACAATAAAATAAACACTTCTTTTTGTGATTTTGCACTTGCTATTTATTCACTGTGGCTAGAAGGATATCGCTCATTTCTTCAAAGATTTTATCTTTCCTTTAAGACACAGTTTCCACATCACTTTCTAGACAAATTCTTTTTCCAAATCTCCAAACTGCTGACATTCTCTCTCATTAATTACTATTTTCTTTACATTTTAAATATTTTGAAATATTTTCCTTACATTTACTCTGCACATATTTATATACATATTTTTTCCCTTGCTAAAATATAATTTTGGCTGAAGAAGAAACAGTTTCATTCATTGCTATTTTAGATCTAATGTCTTTCTCAGTGTCTGTCATATATCAACTTCTAAATAAATGCTTATTGAATTTGGCGCTATGCCAAAAAAGCTATTAAGCTGTGCCTACCCTTTGACCCCACAATATTGTTACTAGATCTATAAACTAAAAAAAAATTAAAGAAAAAGGAAAAAGAGCCATGTGTACAAAATATTTATAGCACGTCTTTTTATGGTGACAAAGAATTAGAAACTGGGAAGATGTTATCAACTGGGAATATAACATATTAATATAAAATACTATTCTGCTATAAGAAATATTGGAGTTGGTATGAAAAACTTGAGAAGATTTGATGAAGTGATACAAAGTGAAGACAGCAAAAACCAGGAAAATCATTTATTTAGGAGAGCAATATTATAATCAACTGTGAAAGTCTTATTAACTTTGATCAACACCATTCTCAACCTAATTCCAATGAACTCATGAAATAAGATATCAGACTCCAAATAGAAAGCTGATGAACACAGCATACATTTTTTTTTCCTTCTTTCTCTTTCTTGCCTTTTTATTTAGTGGATTTTGGAGTGGGGCATGATTAATGCCAAAATTTGTTTTGCTAGATCATATATATATATAAAACATATATATATATATATATATATATATATATATATATATATATATATATATATATATACATATGAATTTACATATAAATATACACATGTATAAAATGCATACATATAATTATTTGTTTCTCTTGCTTTCTCAATGAATCAACAGGATAGGAGAGGGAGAGAATTTGTAACCGAAAATAAAGCAAAATTGATTTAAAATATATTTGGTGAGTTATCAGATTTGGTGTTTCACCAAGTAAAGTGATTCAAATATTTAACCCTATAAGTGAAAAAAATATTCTTTAATCGGTATCCATTATGACATGCCATCCATGTGATGGATAGCATTTTCCTTTGTGAATCTTTTGTACTTGTCTTAGATCATTGTGTTGCTGAGCAAAGCTGAGTCAATCATAGCTGATTATCATCCAGTGTTGCTGATATTGTGTACAATGTTTTCCTGATTCTGCTCATTTTACCTTGCATCAATTCATACAAGTCTTTCCAGTTTTTTTTCTGAAATAATTTCTTATTGTACAATAGTATTACACTACATTCATGTCCCACAACTTGTTCAACCATTGTCCAAATCAATGGGCATCCCCTCATTTTCTGGAATTTTGCTACCATGAAAAGGGCTACTATAAATATTTTTGCACATGATAGTTTTTTTCCTTTTTTTAATGATCTCTTTGGGATACAGGTTTAATAATGGTATTGCTAGGTCAAAGTCCCATTGCACATATGTGAACTATAATTTGTGAGCATATATGTGGAAAAGGTAATCAAACATTTTCTTTCATTCATTTGATAAACGTTTATTAAGAACCTACTCTGTTCATGGCACTGGGAATAAAAATAAATAAATTTAAAATAGTAGAGGCTCTATCCTCAGAGAACTTATAGAAGAAGAGAAAGGAGAAATAGCATAATACACAGATAAGCAAATACAATTCATGGAGTAACAGAGACAAAGATGAGCTTATAAATCTCCCTGAGAACATGTCCTCCATTGTTAGTAAATATGAGCTAAGTAATCTAGACTGAATTAATTTAGAAGATTTTTGACACATATTGGTCATAGAAATATCTACATGCAGACACCAAATCTCTAATTAAGAGCGCAAAATACCAAATAATGTTTCTCTTTTAGACATGGGTGATTATTAATCTTCTACTAGTGCAGGATATGAAGATGGTATATAAAAGTTCTAATGTGAACTGTCAAACCACCCTATCTTTTATAGGCAAAATGGTGCCACAGGAAATTGGAATTTTCAGCAGTGCACATATTGTACCAATCATAAATTCTTATTCAAAACAGAAATAAATTAATCTTGGTTCCAATTCAGTTTGATGCCTCTGTATAGCCAAACCATGAGCAGTGGTTTCCCATGGGCTGAGTTCAAAGTACAATAAGAGAAAGGTAGAAAAGCTAATAGTAGATGAAATATTGTTCTCCAATCTCTTGCTAGTTATTGTCCCTTTAAGTATAACTAACTTTAATTTATCCAAGTCAGTCAATAATTAAAAATAAAAGTATCTTTTTAACAGGAAATGAGAGTAATTTTATTGTCTACTACATGAAGAGTGTAGAGAGAGCCATATTTTTGGTCATCTACATGCAAATCAGCATTGAACTATAATTTTACTTTGAAATGCTATATTATTTACCAGTTCTGCGGATACTCGTAATTCATGCAGTAGATAATTATAGCATTATGTGCTTTTAAAATCCATTAAAAGAGAACAGGTGCAGTTTTTGAACACTGAGAACAATGAACCAATCTGTGTTTAGAGTGGCAAGCCTTGTGTGAAGAATGAGGATGCCTTTGACAAGCTGAAGACTTTTAAACTGTGGTTGATGTTAGCAAACAAAAGGTTGTTTTTAGCTTCCTCATTAATAGCCTTTCTTATTCCTCTAGCATTTCTTCCCACAAGCAACTGCAAAGTTACAGAATATTTATAGAAAAAAATGGTTACTTTAAGATCACATATATTAATGATTAACACAGGTTTTGTTATTTACAGTCCTATCTCTTTAAAAAAATATATAGCAATAAGATCTAAATAAAGACAAGAAGCACATGAAGAAGACAACATTGTCTCTATCTTAAAAAAATTGGTTAAAATGTCTATGCTTTAGAGAAGAATAAAAAGAACGATTTTAAGCCTGCTTTCCAAGATTTTAACTTTTGTCTGTCTTTCCATACAGATATGTATATATATGTAGAAAGAATAGGTTATAACTAGCACCACTTAAGAAAAAAAAAATTGTGTTGTTAAAAAAATTGTTCATCATAGTCAGTGACTTTTGGTTCCTTCTTTCAGCCTTAATTTTTACCATCTTCCTTTTCAAATATCTTGTGCCTTCCTACCACCTCTTTTTTTTTTTGAAATTTTTTTAAATTTTTGAAACATATGCACTGATAATTTTTCAACATTGACCCTTGCATAGCCTTGTATTCCCAATTTCCCCCTTCTTCTCCCCACTCCCTCCCTTAAATGGCAAGCAACCCAATATATGTTATACATGTTAAAATGTATGTGAAATCCAATATCTGTAAAAATATCTATACAATTATCTTATTGCATAAGAAAAATCAGATCAAAAAGAAAAGAAAGCAAGTAATAAAACAAAATGCAAGAGGACAATAACAAATAAGAGTGAAAATGCTATGTTGTGATCCACATTCAGTTCCCACAATCCTCTCTCTATGTGTAAATTCTATTTATCTTTATTCATCACAAGATCCCTGGAACTGGCCTCAATCATCTCATTGTTAGAAGGAGTTATGTTCATCAGAATTGCTCATCATATAATCTTCTTGTTGCCATGTGCAATGATCTCACAGTTCTGCTCATTTCACTTAGCATCAGTTCATCTAGTTCTCTAAGCTGCTCTGTAATCATCCTGCTGATCCTTTCTTATAGAACAATAATATTTCATATCATTCATATACCATAATTTATTCAGCCATTCTGCAATTGATGTAAATCCACTCAGTTTCCAGTTTCTTGCCACTACAAAGAGGGCTGCCGCAAACATTTTTGCACATATGGGTCCCTTTCCTTCCTTTAAGATCTCTTTGGGATATAAGCCCAGTAGTAGCACTGCTGGGTCAAAGGATATGCACAGTTTGATAACTTTTTGAGCATAGTTCCATATTATTTTCCATAATGGCTGGATCCATTCATAATTCCATCAACAATGAATTAGTGTCCCAGTGTTCCCACATCCCCTCCAACAATCATCATTATCTTTTCCTGTCATCTTAGCCAATTTCATCTCTGTCTTCTCTGGAGCTTCATAACTATATTATTTATGTTGTTTTTTTTTTCCCACACAGTTGAATGCTGCAAAGTTTTCTTCATATCTATTACTACTTATCTCATCAAAATCTTCTTTTGATGAAGAGGAGAGGCAAAAAGTTGCAGGGTTGGGGGAGATGAATATTTACTTCCAGCTAATAATGAGAGAAAATTGAGTAACTAGAAAATTTCAATAGGTTGGGGAAGTGTTTTTTTTTTTTTCCATTTTTCCTATTCCCTCAGGTTATATGATGTATGTGTTGGAGCTGAGGGTTGATCAAATAAAACAGCATACTGAAAGGAATGTAAGCTTTGTGATGGTAGGGATATTCTCACTTTCTTTTTTTAATTGCCAGCACTTGGTTATTTACTGTATAAGAGTATTATAATACATTCTTATACCATAATTTGTTCAGCCACTCTTCAGTTGTTGGTCACCCACTTAGTTCTTTGCCATCACAGAAAGTTCCTATAATTTTATACATTCCATTCTAAAATGGGGTCACAATATATAGAGTTTCAGAGCAGGACTGAGTTAGCTAATTAATATGATAATGCTTCCACAGAACATAATCCTCAATTAAAATCTCCTTAAAAAGAATATCTAATGATACCAATAAAACATCAAATCATACTAGTGATAGGCACATGGAAATGATATATACCTAAAATAAATGTTTTGTAAATGCAAAGAGATAGCTTTATCTTTATGATAAAATGTTTTGTTTTGTTTTCTGGTACCCTTAATTCATTTTCATTGCTAGGGGTTCTTGTAATGTGTCACGTTAACTTTGCTTACATTTCTTTGTTTTTTTTTAGTATTATTTTTCTACTTTTGGTCAGAATATTATTTTAACATTTTATGGATGCCTTTCATTTTTATACCAGTCATTTCATCTTAACCCACCCCATCACCCCAGTGAACCTTGTCTTGTCAGAAAGAAAAACATATTTAAAGCAAAGCCAGCTGACACACAACCATGGCTGTTAATGCATACAATTTTCATATCCATAGTTTCCACCTCTTTACTGAAAAGAGTTCAACTTTTGAATACAATTTTGACTGGTCTTCCATTGTTAAATGATATGTATATGTGCTACACAATAGCTAAATAAAAATTAAGACAATTAGGGAATTTCCTCATTTGTGATCTATATCAATTTTCTTTATTATCCCCTAACTCAGTATAACCTTTTTTTTTTTTTTTTTTAATTTTTTAATTATTACTTTTTGTCAGCTAATAGGCCAGCAATTTGAAATGCTAGTGTGGTATGGTAGACAGAAAACTGGTTTCTGGGACAGGAGGATTTTAATGCTATTTAAACCTCTGCCACACATTGGTTTGACCCCGGTCTCTTATTACCCCTAGATGAGTCTCCAGGCAAGCCAAGATGGTGAAATAAAGGAATAAACTTGCCCAACCTCTCCCCCAAACTGCTCCAAACTCCTTTAAATAATTATTCCAAACAAATTTAGACCATCAGAACATTCAAAAATGGAGTAGAACATTTTCCAGGAGAAGACAACTTAGAAGTTTAGCAGAAAAGATCAGTGACATCAGCATGGGAGTCAGCATGCAGCCCCAAAACCATCCCAATCTAGGCCCAAATGTTGAATTAAGGATAGTACTAGTGGTTTCCAGACCACTCAGCCCAGAGACACCAACTAGGACCTAGAAGATCAACAGAAAAGGTCTGTGGTACCACAGTGGGAGCCCAGCACACAATCACAGCCCAGCTGCAGCTCACATCCCAACATCAGCATGGCTGAACCTCTGAATCAACAGCCGTGCTGGAAGCTTTTGGACCTCTCAGCACAAGGGCACTAAGGAGAACTCAGAATGTCAGTGGAGAAGTTATGGAAAGGGGGTGGGACACTGTTGTGCAGTCCAACCCAGTCCCACCAGCAGAGCCCTAGCTCTGGCCAGCACACTAGATCTTACAGCTACAGTGGGGCAGGAAGATAACCTAACAATTCCAGGGCAGAAAAGAGTGCTTATGGGCAGATACCTAAAAGGATTTCTAAAAACAGCTACACAAAACCCCTGAAGCTTGGGACAATGCATCCTCCATCCTGGAAATAGAACCCTACTTTGTTAGAGTTAAAGGGTAGGAAAATAAGCAGAAAACCAAACCCCCCCAAAAAAGTTTCTAACCATTGAAAGTAATTGTGGTGAAAAAGATAATAATAACAAAGTCAAAGCTCCCACATCCAAAAGCTCCAAGAAAAATAGGAATTGGGCTCAGGTCATGAAAGACCTCAAAAGCGACTTGAAAATCAATTGAGAGATAGAGGAAAACTTAGAGAAAGAATTGAGAGAAGTTCAAAAGGAAATATCAAAAACCAATGAGGAGAAGAGTGCCTTAAAAAAGCAAAATTGTCAATTGTATAAGGAGGTACAAAAGTTCACTGAGGAAAATAATTCCTTAAAAAAAATAGAATTGAACAAATGGAAGCTAATGAATTTATGAGAAATCAAGATACAATAAATCAAAACAAAAAATAAATTAAAAAATAGGGGGGGGGGATGTGAAATATCTCACTGGAAAAATAACTGACCTGGAAAATAGGTCCAGGAGAGATAATTTAAAATATATTGATCTACCTGAAAATCATGAGCAAAAAAAGAACGTAGGCAAAATTTTTCAAGAAATTATCAAGGAAAACTGTCCAGATATTCTAGAATAAGAAGGTTAAATAGAAATTGAAAGAATTCAACAATTACCTCCTAAAAGAGATCTCAAAATAAAAATTCCCAGAAATATTATAGCCAAATTCTGGAACTCCCAGGGCAAAGAGAAAATATTGTAATCATCCAGAAAGTAACAATTCAAGTACAGTAAATCAATAGTCAGGATAACATGAGATTTGCCAGCTTCTATATTAAAGGATAAGAGGGCTTGGATCATGATATTCAGGAGATCAATGGAGCTAGGATTACAACCAAGAATCATCTACCCAGCAAAACTGAGTATAATCCTTGAGAGAAAAAGGTGCTCATTCAATGAAAAAATAATTTTCAAGGATTAATAATGAAAAGACCAGAGCTGGGCGGGGCCAAGATGGCGGAGAAGATACACGCAAATTGGTAAGCTACCTTCTTCCCTCAATACCAACTAGTTAAACCAGCCTCAAAGATAACGCTGAAATGAAAAAACCCACAAGGATTAGAAGCACAACTTACCAGCCAAAGAGAATCTGGAATGTTGACAGAAAAGGTCAGTTCCGAGGGTAGGAAAAAAAGACCAGCACAGACAGGGTTGGAACAATGCCAAATGGGCTGGGGAGAACTCTGGGATCAGAAAAGCCACTGAGATAGAGGAATCTGGCATAGGCTGAGAGCTCTACTCTGCTTATAAAATAGCAGATCAGAAGAGAAATCAAAGCCACTTTAAAGCAAAAAGCCAGAAAATATAATCACCCCAAACCGGAATTGACCTAACATCTATCTCAGCATGGCTGTGCAGCCGCCTGCTGCTGTCCAGGGCTTTTCCTTGGAGCAGTGAAGAACCTGAACAGCAGGAGAAACAGCATGGGGCAGCCTTTAATCCACATAGTGTGGGGCTCAGCCTGAGGCAGTGGAAGTCTCCCAGTAGTGAAACTCCAGCAACAGTGGAACTCCCACAGCAGCAGAACCTTCGCAGCAGGGACTGTGCTTTCCAGGTAGACACTTCCAGTTTGAGTGCAGGGGCTTTTTGCATCAGCTGATAATATCCACATTCCCATGGGAGGCTTTGACTAGGGTTTGTGACGTTTTTACTATTCAGCCTCTAGTCTCAAGGCAGTCGCTAGGCCACACAGCGGGAGTCCTTCACTGGGCACTCCTCACAATGCAGCCATGCTAAACACCTCTAAGTCATTTTTGGTGGGGAGGGGAACTTTCTCCCAGAGCTCTCTCTTAGCCCAGACACAGGACTGCTGCATCCTATCCCCAGTCTGGGAGGAAGCTGATAAATTTCCTATCCAAGGGCAGAACTCCCCACAGAGTTTTAACAATGAGTAAGAAGCTGAAGAGAATGAGTGACACCTTCTATACAGAGAAAGAGTGGGTATCCAACCCCGAGGAAGCTAACAGAGAGAGTCTCCAGATAACACCCTAAAGGGGAATGATACCTGCCCCCCATCACATAACTCTCTCCTATAAGAGACTATTAAAAAGTTCAGAGTGTTTGAAGAAAATGGGGAAAGGAAAAAGAAGCTATGATAGAGAATAACAAGGTCCTGAAATTTGAGATGGAAAAAATAAAGAATTCACAGGAGGTGCAGGTAAACAAAATTTGTGAATTAGAAAAGGTTAAAAAATCACAGGAAAGTAGGATTTCTGAATTGTAAAAGATAACAAACTCCCAAGAAAGTAGGATTTGTGATTTGGAAAAAGAAAATCACTAAAAAAAAAAAAAAAAAAATTAGCAAAATGGAAAAAATTCAACAGAGCAAAATAATTCATTTAAAAACTCAATTGGACATATACAAAAAGAACTAAAAAATGTGAATGAAGAAAATAACTCATTAAAAATCAGGACTGAACAAATAGAAATGAATGATTCATTGAGAAATCAAGAATCAGTCAAATAAAATAAAAAATTTGAAAAGCTGGAGAATAACATCAAATATTTACTGGGAAAATCTATAGACCTGGAAAATACATCTAGGAGAGATAATCTGAAGATCATTGGACTTCCCCAAAATTATGATGACAAAAAGAGCCTAGATTCTATTTTACAGGAAATCATCAAAGAGAACTGTCCAGAGATAATAGAAAAAGAAAGGAAAATAGATGTTGAAATAATTCATCGAACACCTTCCGAAAAAGACCCTAAAAAAGAACTCCACGGAACATTGTGGCTAAGCTACAGAACTATCAAACAAAGGAAAAAAAATATTGCAAGCAGCTAGGAAAAAACAATTCAAATATCAAGGTGCCACAATAAGGCTACTCAAGATCTGGCTGCCTCAACATTAAAGGATTGAAAGGCTTGGAATCTTATATTCCGAAAGGCAAAAGATCAAGGATTGCAACCAAGAATAAATTACCCAGCTAAGTTTAGCATTTTCTTCAATGGAAGAAGATGGACATTTAATGAAACAGAGGAATTCCATTTTTTTTCTAAGAAAAAAACCAGACTTAAACAAAAAAATTTTATCTACATCCACAAGACTTATGAGAAGGAGAAAAAGGTAAAAAGAATTCTTGAGAACTGTATCTCTGTTGTGGATATACAGAAAGTCCATATGGATAATTTGATTTTACTGATATAACATTAAAAAAAGGGAAGTAGTAAAGGGAAAGGGATAGTATCAGAAAAAGGGAAAGGAGAGATAAAAAGAGGGAAACTACATCCCAGGAAGAGGCATAGAAAATTTACCACATTTGAGGGAATTTAGAGAGGGAGAGAAACATTGTGTGAATCTTACTCTCATCAGAAGAGGCTCAAAGAGTAAATAATTGACATATTTGTTTTTCAGAGAATTCTCTCTCAATTCATTATAAGGGGGGGAGAGGAAAAAGGAAAAGGAAAAGAGGAATAAGGGAAGGGTACAAGAAAGGGGAAGGGACTTAAAAGGAGGGGGGAGGGATACTAAAAAGGGAGGGCTGCGTGTCACAAGTAGGGTCCATAAATTCAATACTGGGGAAGGAGTTCAGGGGGGACAAGGGGGAAAAAAAAGCATAATCTGGGGATAATATGATGGCAGGAAATACAGAATTAGTAATTTTAACTGTAAATGTAAATGGGATGAACTCTCCCATTAAGCAGAAACGGATAGCAGATTGGATCAAAGTCAGAACCCTACAATATTTTGTTTACAGGAAACACATTTAAAGCAGGTAGATACATACAGTGAAAAGTCAAAAGGCTGGAGCAGAATCTATTATGCTTCAGGTAAAGCCAAAAAAGCAGGGGTAGCCATCTTTATCTCAGATCAAGCAAAAGCAGAAATTGATCTAATTAAAAGAGGTAAGGAAGGAAACAATATCCTGCTAAAAGGTAGCATAGACAATGAAGCCATATCGATACTAAACATATATGCACCAAGTGGTATAGCATCTAACTTCCTAAAGAAGAAGTTAAGAGAGTTGCAAGAAGAAATAGACAACAAAACTATAATAATGGGAGATCTCAACCATGCACTCTCAGAATTATATAAATCAAACCACAAAACAAATAAGAAAGAAATTAAAGAGTTAAATAGAACATTAGGAAAATTAGGTATGATATATCTTTGGAGAAAACTGAATGGTGATAGAAAGGAGTATACTTTTTTCTCAACAGTTCAGGGAGCCTATACAAAAATTGACCATATATTGGGACATAAAGATCTCAAAATTAAATGCAGGAAGGCAGAAATAATAAATGCCTTCTTCTCAGATCACAATGCAATAAAAATTACATTCAACAAGAAGTTAGGGGTAAATAGACCAAAAAGTAATTGGGAACTATATAATCTCATTATAAAAAATGACTGGGTGAAACAGCAAATTATAGAAACAATTAATAATTTCACTCAAGATAATGACAATGATGAGACATCATACCAAAATTTGTGGGATGCAGCTAAAGCAGCCATTAGGGGAAATTTTATATCTTTAGAGGCTTACTTGAATAAAATACAGAAAGAGAAGATCAATGAATTGGGCCTGCAACTTAAAGAGCTAGAAAAAGACCAAATTAAAAACCCCCAACCAAAAACTAAGCTTGAAATTCTAAAATTAAAAGGAGAAATCAATAATTTTGAAAGTTAAAAAAAACTGTTGAATTAATAAATAAAACTAAGAGTTGGTTTTATGAAAAAGCCAATAAAATAGATAAACCTTTGGTAAATCTGATCAGAAAAAGGAAAGAAGAAAATCAAATTGTTAGTCTTAAAAATTAAAAGGGGGATCTTTCCACCAATGAAGAGGAAATTAGAGAAATAATGAGTTACTTTGTTCAACTTTATGCCAATAAATTTGATAACTTAAGTGAAATGGATGACTTCCTCCAAAAATATAGGCTTCCTAGATTAACAGAGGAGGAGGTAAGCTGCTTAAATAGTCCCATTTCAGAAAAAGAAATAGAACAAGCTATTAATCAACTCCCCAGGAAAAAATCCCCAGGACCAGATGGATTTACATGTGAATTCTACCAAACATTTAAAGAACAATTAGTCCCAATGTTATATAAACTATTTGAAAATATAGGGGATGAATGAGTCCTTTTATGACACAGACATGGTACTGATACCTAAACCAGGTCGATCGAAAACTGAGAAAGAAAATTATAGACCAATCTCCTTAATGAATATTGATGCTAAAATCTTAAATAAGATATTAGCAAAAAGACTTCAGAAAATCATCCCCAGGATAATACACTATGATCAAGTAGGATTTATACCAGGAATGCAGGGCTGGTTTAATATTAGGAAAACTATTAGTATAATTGATCATATTAATTATCAAATTAATAAAAACCATATGATCATCTCAATAGATGCAGAAAAAGCATTTGATAAAATCCAACATCCATTCCTATTAAAAACACTTGAGAGTATAGGAAAAAATACTGTAACACATTCAATATGTATGGGATTGCCTGTCATCCAGGGGAGGGAGCAAAGGGAGGGAGGGGAAAATTTGGAAAAGTGAATATAAGGGATAATGTTGTAAAAAAAAATTACTCATGTATATGTATTGTTAAAAAATTGTAATTATAAAATTAATAAAAAAAAAAAAAGAAAAGAAAAGAAAGAAAAGACCAGAGTTGAATGGAAAATTTGATTTTCTGGAGAAGCATAAGGAGATAATCAGAAAGTACTATCATAAGGGCTTTAATAAGGTTTATCTGTTTGTTTTCCTACATAAGAGGTTGATATTTGTTATTCAATAGAAAATTCTCATTAGTGTGGCAATTAAAAGAAGTATATATAGACAGAAGGCATGCATGGGTGTCAACTGAATATGAAGGGATAATATCTTTTTTTTTAATGATGAAATTAAGGGGTGAAAAAATATACTGGTAGAAAGGGAAAAGGAGAAGTGGAATGATACAAATTATCTGCCATGAAAAAGAGGCAAGAAAAACTTTTACAGTGGAGAGGAAGAAGGGGAAAAGACAGGAAGTGAGAGAACCTTTTCCCATCAGAATTGGCTAAAATTGGAAATAACATACATACTTAAAAGGGATACAGAAATCTCTCTTACACTGCAGGAAAATAGAAGGGGAATGGAATATTGGAAGGGGGGGTGATAAAAGAGAGGGCATATTGAGGGAGGGAGTGGTCAGTAGCAAAACACTTTTGAGGAGGGACAGAGTGAAAGGAGAGAGAATAAATGGGTGGCAAATACAATTTACAATAGTAATCATAAAAAAAATCCAAAACAATTTTCTCTGATGAAACATTATTGTTCTCTGGAAAATGATAATCAGGATGCTCTCAGGAAAAGCAAAATAACAACATGGACAAAATGAAATATGCTGTATACTAAGTAATAGCAATGTTCAAGGATGACCAACTGTAAATGATTTTGCTATTCTGAGTTGTATATTCATTCACACCTCATTTGAAGAACTTATGATAAAAAAAGTCTATCAATACCCAGAGAAGGAATTAATTGAGTCTGAATATAGATAGAAGCATTTTCTATTTCTCTCTATTTTCACTACAGTGGGAGATCTATATTTTCTTTCACAACGACTTTTATGGAAATGTTTTAAATATCATTGAATGTGTTTTCTTAGTTGTGAGTAGGGATAAAAGAGAGAACCTAGAACTCAAAAATCTTAATAACAAATCTAAAAAAATTAATTTTGAATGTAACTGGGGGAAAATATTAAATAAATATATATTTTTAAAAGACTATAAGTTGAAGAATAGGTATTTAAATATATTGGTAGAGGAATTTTTTTCACTGGGAATTTCCAATACTAATGAAATAAGAGATCCATTCCCCTTACCCCCACAAATAAATACATAATCTAAGTACAGAAAAGGTCTGGATAGACTATCTAGTGCAACCCACACTTGTGCAAAAATCCATTACAACATTCTAGTGAAAATGTATCCATTATAAAACATTCCAGTAAGGAAGAATCCCTATTTTAAAAGACAATATATACCACTTGGGATTATCTTAAATTTATTGAAAGTCTTAATAACATTTTAATAATGAAAGCAATAGATAACATTTTTATTGTACTTTAAGCTTTGTAAATCCTTTTATAAATATTATCTAATTTTATTCTCACAACACCCTGGGAGGCATGTATTATTATTGCCCCTTTCCTCTTTTTAAAACTTATCTTTTAATTCTTTTTCTTTTTTATACAGTTTTACTAGTTCCAACTTCAGGGATATGTAGTCTAAATATTTTTCCTCTCACACATTATAAGCCTTCCAACACTTGAAATTAGCAGTTACATATCATTTCCAATTTTTTTCTCTCCTGAGCTAAACATCTCCATTTCTTTCAACTTTCTTAATAAAGCAAAATTTCAGACCCTTAATCATCTTGTTAGCCCTTTTGGGAATCAGTTTTAGTGTATAAATGTCTTGACTAAATGTACTACTAAAAACTGAATCCCATTTTCCAAATGTGATATGATTCCAGAAGAGGAGAGCAGGAACATAAATAAGAACTCTCTTAGTGTAAGCTATCCCTCTCAATGGCACCTAAAACTGAATCTGCTATTTTGCTGTAGCAGTCACACTGTTGCCCATATGGAGCCTTCAATCTTTTAAATAGCCCAGATATCTTTAGATAAAATGTTTTTAAACTAAAGTTCTTATCTTGGAATTATGTGTGACATTATATTTGATTTTATCATAGGAGATTCAGACCAATATTCTAGGCTTTCGATAGTTTTATAATTCCTAACTCCAAAATTTAATGTTAGTTATCCTTCCCAGATTTGCATCATCTGTAAAGTTGATGAGCATCATGTCTATACCTTTATCCACATAACTAATAAAAATGCTAGGCATTGTGGGTCACAATGCCATATGGAGTTTTAAAACTAATGTGAAGGTCACAAAATTATGATTTATTATCAATAAATGTTTGATGTACATGCCTATTTTATATGCTTATATGCATGGGGTTATTTAGAAATTTCTCAGATGAAAAGGGGTCATGAGTAGAGGGGGAAAAAAATTAAGACATCTTAATTCTCAGAGATGTTATTTTTTCCATCAAAAAGAAAAAAAAAAAAAGATTCAATATTACCATGATCCAACAGTCTAGTTAAAAAAAAAAAAAAGTTAAACTGGCATATGTTCTTTATATAGCCTTACTGGATCTATGTGTATGTGCATGCATGTGCGTGTGTGCATGTGTGTAATCATGGATCCTTTTTTAGTTGTTTCTAGCTTTCTTTCAATACTGGGCTAGAAAAATTTTCTAGGAATTAACATCAAATTCACTGGATAATAATTTGTAGATTTGATTTTTCCCACTTTAAAAAAAATATGGACAGTTTGCTCTGTTCTTAGTTCTAGGGAATTTTTCATAGTCTTCATATCTTCTTTATTCTTTCAAATATCTCTCATACCTACTCAGGAATTATTTATTTATAATAATAGGTGACATTTTGTAGTTTTGTAATACCTTAAGGCTCACAAAATATTTTACACACATTTTCATGTGATGTTTATAACAAGTTTAGAAATGAGTATTATAATCACCACCATTTGCATAATAGAAAACTGAGAACTAGATGTCAATTGACTTGGTTAGAGTGAAACAATTAGAAAGAATGTGAGGCAAAAGGTTAAGTCAAGATCTTCTAGAACCAAAATGTAGTATTTGTACAAATATACAATATTGTTTCACATTAATATGTCCCTACTCATGTTGTGTTATTTCCTTTAGACATTTTTAATTTACCTTTTCCAATTCAAGAATTATCCTTCTTTGTAAAGAAAATAGAAACAAAATAAAAGTTGACTCCTTTCCATCATTTTTCATTATCTTATCCACCCCAGTTACTGGTTCTATTCTTTAATCTGCCATTTTCCCCCAAAATGTTTTAAAAATAAAAACTTTTGGGAATGGAGGCTCTTAGCATTTCTTGACAGTCTCTACTCATTCATACTGGGTTGTCGTGTGCTTAGCACTATTATTATTTTTTTTAATAGTTTTTATTTACCTGATATATGCATGGATAATTTTACAACATTGACAATTGCCAAACCTTTTGTTCTAATTTTTCCCCTCCTTCCCCCCCCCAGATGGCAGGTTGACCAATACATGTTAAATATGTTAAAGTATAAATTAAATACAATATATGTATACATGACCAAACAGTTGTTTTGCTGTCCAAAAAGAATCGGACTTTGAAATAGTGTACAATTAGCCTGTGAAGGAAAGCAAAAATGCAGACAGACAAAATTAGAGGGATAGGGAATTCTATGTAGTGGTTCATAATCATCTCTCAGAGTTTTTTTGCTGGGTGGAACTGGTTCAGTTCATTACTGCTCTATTGGAACTTATTTGGTTCATCTCATTGTGGAAGAGGGCCACATCCATCAGAATTGATCATCATATAGTATTGTTGTGGAAATATACAACGATCTCCTGGTCCTACTCATTTCACTCAACATTAGTTCATATAAGTCTCTCCAGGACTTTCTGAAACCATGCTGTTGGTCTTTTCTTACAGAACAATAATATTCTATAATATTCATATACCACAATTTATTCAGCCATTCTCCAATTGATGGGCATCCATGTAGTTTCTAGTTTCTGGCCACTACAAAGGGGGCTTAACACTATCACTAAAAGATCATTCCATATGTTTATATTCATCATTCACTTCTTGTCCTGGTTGACAACTTCTCTACATCATTATAAGATCTAAGTTGTTCAGTGAATTCCTTGTATATCAATCTCTTTCAAGACTACAAATTTTCTTTTTTTTTTTTTAATTTTTATTTTATTTTATAATTATAACATTTTTTGACAGTACATATGCATGGGTAATTTTTTTACAACATTATCCCTTGCACTTACTTCTATTCAGATTTTTTCCCTTCCTCCCCCAACCCCCTCCCCCAGATGGCATGCAGTCTTATATATGTTAAATATATTACAGTATATTCTAGATACAATATATGTGTGTAGAACCGAATTTTTTGTTGCACAGGAAGAATTGGATTCAGAAGGTAAAAATAACAGTTTACATTCATTTCCCAGTGTTCCTTTTCGGAATGTAACTGGTTCTGTCCATCATTAATCAATTGGAATTGGATTAGCTCTTCTCTATGTTGAAGAAATCCACTTCTATCAGCATACATCCTCATACAGTATCATTGTTGAAGTGTATAATGATCTTCTGGTTCTGCTTGTTTCACTCAGCAAGACTACAAATTTTCTTCTTCGAGTTCATATGTTTGTTCCTTCAGAATTTTTTCAACTCTTTTATACTTATGATATCCTCTATAGAATTTTAGTTCATAGAACCTATCTCTGAACCGCTTTACAATTTTCTCAGAAATCTTGGATGTAGGACTTTCCTTACAAATCTTTACCACAAATATTGAAGAGAATGTGAGTGGGTGTGTTGTGTTATGAAAGTTTTTGAATCTGGTACAACCTGTGGACCCTTTCTCAGAATATATATAAAAAAAAAACTGAAAAAATGTATAAAAATTTTAGATAGGAGTTAGTAAAAAGATAGATATAATTTTTCCCATCCAAGTCCATGGAACTCCTAAAATCTAGGCCCAAATCCCTTAGGCATTTTTGAACCCCAGGCTAAGAATCTGTTCCATGAGCTCAGGTTATAAGTATGTCATTATTTCTTTTTCAATAATTTGTTCCTTCCAGATGCTGAGAATCTGTCTAAAATAGTAATTTCTCCCCCCTTTTATTGCTTTCTTCACATTTTGAATGATAGAGTTGTCTTTAAGGCAAGCCAAGAAATTATTACTTATTCTACTTTTCTCAATGATAGGCTGTCCGGCAGTCATCCAAATAATCATAGTACCTGATCACTACCATATGATACCTATATCAATCCATTTTGTCCTAATTGTTCTCTCTCTCTCCAAAAAAAAAAAAAAAGCTGGGTGGGCAAAAATTAAGCTTACTATATGTTTTAAAACTCATGTACGAAGAATTTTTATCAATACATCAAATACGTAGCTAAAATTTGAATATAAATAGTATAGCAAGTTTTAATTTAGAACTTCTACCATGTTGGTTTGAATATTTAGTCCTTTTAAGCAGGTGGAAGGTGGTGGAGAGGGAGAAGCATTGCTGGAATTAAGTTTCTATTCTTTCTTTTCTGTTCCTGCTCTTCCTTTCCTTCTCATGCTGGTTTAAGTGGAATATTCTGTTTTTCCATTGTGAATTTTCCATTATTACTTGTGGATTTAGTCTTTGATAAAAACAAATTTCAAGTCTGACTGAAATCAGCATTGTTATTTTCTTCTCATTGTTAAATATGCATTAACTTATATGTTATATTAAAATTGAAGAAAAGGAACCTGGGATGGCCTGGCCAACAAGGAATTTGACCATTATCCTTTGAAAAATGAAGTTCTCATCCATTTCAAAAGTTTGGAGAATATTAAAGTTGAGGCAGACATAGGTTTCATGAACATAGTCAAGGATGACACTCATTAGCTCTGGATAAATTTTCAATCCAGAGGTGAAAAATATAATAGACTTTCTTTTTTTTTTTTTTTTCCATTTCACCAAAATCATTTTTTAAGAAGTTTTCTTCAGTAAATTTGTGCTTCCTTTTTTAAGCTGTTGCTTTCCCCCCCAAAAAAAAATTCACAAATTTCTTGTACAGCTCATTCCTTTTACCCAATTTTTTGTCTTTTTTGATTAAGATCATTTTTGAACTCTTCCAAGAGAGCCTTTTGACCTTGAGATATATTCTTCTTTGAGGCTTCTAGGTGTTTTTTGCTAAACCGAACCACCCTTGTTCTCCCCACGGGACTCTTGTTCTCTCCTGGCCAATTGAGACACACCTTTCCTGAAATACTTCCAAGACATCTTAAGCTGAAAAATTATTATACTCTGAATGTCTGTGGTTTCTGTCACTCCAAAAACCATTCAGAGGCTTGATCTAGTGTTAATTCTGAGGTAAGCTGGGGAAAGCTCTGGAAATGTCCTTTTTACTTTTAACCATCTTGGCTCTGCCCTCTTCTAACAGGCTTTCTTAAACTACCAAAGCTCTGATCCCTGTAATCTTATAATATCTAGGTAAATTGTATCCTATAAAATTAAATCAATTATTACAAGTAGGATAAGCTTTGGAACAAAAGTCCCCTAACATATTATATTTTTAGCCAGGCTATACAATTTGTTAAATGTTATTTTGTTATACCAGTATTAGAATTCACATATTCCTTCTTGAAAATACCACAAATGTCTGAATAGAGCAACAAATTTCAGGAGGCTTTCAAAAAAGATATTGGATGAAGAAACATATTCTCATGATGGGTGCACCAAGCAGAGAAGTTTTGAAAATAAGTGTGAAAATAATTACATAAACTGAATAAGTAAGATCATCTATTGGGAGTCATTTGTGCCAAGGATATGCACACAGTAATGAATATTTTGTGTATGACAGTTACTTATAGCTACAAAATTATGTAGTAGATGTTAGCTAAGACTAAATGACTTTGAAAATTTCAAAAGGAAACTATTATGCACCTATAATTGTTGACATAAGAAAGTTTTCTCTGTTGTTAGACAGATATTGTGTACTGGAACAATCAATGACAGCAGAAAAATTTTAGTTTAATCCAAATTTATCTATTATTATGAGAATTACTGGGGTGACCATGGGAAAATTATACAACTTGTCAATTTCACTTTTCTTTTCTGTAAAAGACCTGCTATCATTGATCTACTTCCCAAGGTTGTAAGAAACAAATATAATACAAAAATAATTTTGTAAGACATAGTTATTATTCAGTATCTTCTGACATCATTTTTGCCATCCATCATGTGTTTATTATTATTATTTCTAACAATATTTCAAGTGAAAGAATAATTCTTTTCTGTTAAAGTGTGATTTATAAGTCTGCAAATCAAGAACACCATGAAAGTATTATGGGATATGCCTTAGATTCTTAAATAGGGAATATAGTCAAGAGACATGTAACACTCTCCCTTTTTCCACTCCCAAAAACATTTCAAGTTTTTCATATCACAGATACCCTGACAAAAATGTTATGTTCATATTTATAAAAATTAGCTATTAAAAAAAACAAACTAGGATATATTATAAGACCTCTTCTCCTGTGTGTATACATATACATGTGTATATATATATATGTATATATACATACACATATTATTTATGTAAATGTAGTATATATGCAATATGTATATATACATATACCTATACAAACTTATATGTGTATATGTTTTATATAACATACTTGTATGCATATTTATAAATACAAATATGTGTGTATATGCACACATACACATATCAGACCTAAAAATATCTAGATTGGGCTTTCATTGGACTGTTAAAAATCTATTCATTAGGTCTCATATAAAATGTTTTATAGTACAACAAGAATGGCTTATGTTGTCATGGAATTTTTTAAAAATAGTTTTTTAATGTGGCTATTTTTCATGGGAACTTCATATAAGACACTTTTTCTTAAAATGTTTCTGGAAAAATTCATTATTCTAGAGTTGATCTGACTTGTGTTACAACTGTTGGTTTTATTTGGAGTTCATTAGTTTTAGCATTGCAGACAGAATACTTTTTTACTTAAAACACATTTAGAAATCCTATGGTAATTTCTAACACGGGGGCTGCATTTAATGATGTTATGCATGCCCAGGAATGAACAACAAAAATGCTTATTAGAAATTAAAGGAATATTAAGAAGGAAGATTTGTCATACTGAAAGGGAAAGGATGAAATCTAGACAGATTCATGATTCTGCATATTTCAATTTTCAAATAGATGCCATGGTAACTAAGCACATTTTCTGTGAGATTTACTAGTTACTAATGAAAGTTGCCCTCTGAATTTTGAATTTAAATGGGTGTCTGAGGTTTTAGGTGTTCATTTTTGTGGGGGTGCATTTCACTCTGTTTCAGGTAGGTATTTCTGTCATTAAATTTTGTTATATTAAAATTCTGTTAAAATTAATTTTATGATAATGCTATACAAATGTATATCTAGAAATAGATTGGTTTGTAATTAAAACAGTAATAGGATATTATATATCCTTTCTTTTATTTTCTTTCACTTAGTCATATTTTGTAGCTTTCTCCATATCTGACATTTACTGAAACAATGTTTTCTGATTAAAGAAATCTTAATCAATCATCCAAATCTTTCATATTGCATCTGCTAAAATATTAATAAAAATCTGAGTTATTTTGATATTTCCTCAACCTGAATACTAACTAAAATTCTTCATATTCTGCATATTTTTTCACATTCTCTTTTTTAAAGTAAATTTGGTTTAATACCAACCAATTAAATCTTCTCCCCTCAATCTCTAATTAAATTTCCTAGACCTTTAAAGATCTGAGTTCAAATAGAGGCTCAGTCATTGACTTGCTGTGTGACTCTGGGCAAGCCATTTAATCTCTGTCTTATTCAGTTTCAACTGTAAAGTGAAGATAATAATAGTACTTACCTCATAGGGCTGTTGAGAATATCAAATGATAATTGTTATCAATTTGCATGGTATAAGATAAAACTTCAGACTTCTATTAATGTGCATTCTTCTTACTCTTAGAAATTTGAAACATGTTTTTGTAATTTGGAAGGAAATCTATTCATATCAGGGTTGGCTTATGGTCATATATTTATTTTAGATCTTTACATATCTTGGATATTAAACTCTTAAAATGACATTAAATACAAACATTTCCTTATTCAATTTATTATTATTATTATATTCTTATTGATATTTTGTAACAATGAGGTTTTTTTTTTTTTTGTTTTTTACTACTATAATTTGTTGGGTTAAAATTTCTTCCTTGAGCCTTTTCCCATGACTCCTCTAAATGATAAAGTTCTGGTATTTCAGAAAGCTTTTCTACCATTATTTGCACTTCTTGAGTTTTAATAAATGTATTCTTTCCTATTCTTGCTGCTGTCATCCTAGTATATTTTTAAGCTTTTTATAAGCAATGTCTGGTCAACAAAAATGAACAGGAAATAGAGACATAGTTAAGGGAGGACAGTATAATGTTAACAGATGACAGAGAGAAAATAGAATCATTTAGATACTATTTTGGTTTCCACCTTCTCTGTCAGAAATTACCTTAAACCCAAAGCAATCTGATTTTAATTGGCCATCAAGAGGCTTTAAGCCAAGTCCCCTTTGGTCATTATTTAGGTCCTGACTGACTCAGATTCAATGCAATAGCAGTCATTTCTGCCTTGCCCAGAAAACCTGAGGTTCTTCTCCTTTCATATTCACTCATTCATTCATTTAGATTTTTTGGGGGGGAGCTAGGCTAAAGAGGATATTCTTTGCCTCAATCACTCCATAATTTTAATCACTGAATGGATGCAGCTTCAATCAAACTGAGTCCTGTTGAAGGACTTAAAAAGGCCAAGGGCTCCCATTTCATCCATGATCATCTCCAATCGTCCTGGATTGTTATTAAGTATCTGAAATTGATTTTAATTGAAGACTTACTGATAAATTGTCAAGGCATTGATGTAAATTGGTAGGGACAGCATCTTATTAGAAGTTACAGGATGGATGGAGTCATAAGTCTAGTTCCTGATCCCTGCTAAAATGTGCATACTTAAAAGCAGGGATTTTGTATTTTAAAAAAAAAATTCATGGTAGTGAGTGTACTTCACAAAATAGACCCAATTACTGGTAAATCTGGTTATTTCTGCACACTTTATATCTCCTACTATTTGTGGACTCTTTGAAGGTTGGTATGGCTTTTATATTTTGCCAAATATTGATTAAGCATCTAATTTGTGGAAAATGTTGCAGGTGATAGAGTGACAAGAGGAATAGTAAAATAAATAAATCATTTTTCTGTATAGTAAAAGGGGAAACATTTGAGAAATTTAACCATCTTCTCTTCCTAAATATTTTTAGATGGATACTCTCAGGTGCCTGGGTTTTAATAGTAATACTCTCTTGGCTTATTTCTTATATGTCACCACTCCTCATTCTCTGTTATATCTTCAGCTACAACTACTCTGGCTTACTCAAGGGTCTAGTCCTAGCCGCTCTTCTCATTTCTTTCTATACCTTTAGTTGTTGATCTCAACTGCTTCCATGGCTTCAACTTTAAAATCTAAGAAGACTCCCATTTCTATATAACTAGTTTTAGTCTCTTTTTCTTAACTTTCAGTCCACAGTATTAACTGTTCACCAGACAGTTTGAACTTGATGTCTCATCTCAAATTTAACAAGTCCAAAACAGTATTTATTATCTTTTCCCCAATTCCTAAACTCTTCTAAAGTTTCTTATCATGACTTGAGGCTACCATTATCCTATAAGACACCCACATTCACAACCATGGTGCTATTCCTGACCTTTCACTTACAGTTATCTCAGTTATCCAATCAAGTTACTAAATCTTTTCCAAAGCATTTCTCATTAAAGTCTTATTAATACCCCTTCTCTCCACTCCCACAAACTGACACAGAAAATTTGTTAAAATACAGTCTACTAAATTTAATCAATTTTGGAATTATGCTTAGAGTTATCAAACTACCTATACATTTTGACAAAGTCATTACTAACTTTATTTTCAAGGGTGATTATAGAAAGAGGAAAAGAATCTATATGTTCTAAAACATTTATAGTGGCTGCCTTTGTGGTGGCAAAAAACTGGAAATTGTAGAGATGTCTGTCAGTTGGGAAGTAGTTAAACAATCTATGTTAGGTAGATGATTGTGATAGAATCCTATCATACTATAAGAGTAATAAGCTTGTTGATTTTAGAAAAAAAAAAAAAAGCATGGAAGGATTTACACAAAAATGAAAAGTGAAATGAATAGAACCAAGAGAACACTGTTTATAATGATAGTGATATTGTTTAAGAACAATATTGAGTGACTAAGTTATTTTGATTAGAAATACACAAATTAAGTACAAAGGATCTTGTGTGTGTGTGAATGGTAGCCATCTTTAAGATGTGGGTAAGGAAGAAAAAAAAAACAAAACTTCCATGGTAACTTTATATTTAAAAGGAATAGCAAATTTTCAGTTTCATATGCAATAATCTTCTTTTATTCTATTATGTTATGGAATAACATAATATATGAAAATACAAATGCTTATATTTCATGAATAAATAATAAATAATAAAATAAATTTTAAAATTATGTGTTACTGCGTGTATGACTCAATAAATTTCAGGGTCTCACTATTACCTGTAGCACTTAAAATTTTGAATCATCTGATCACTTCCCATGTTTTTAGTCCTCCACAAATGGTACAATCCATCCATATTAGACTACTTCTTTCCTTATACATCAAGTACTTAATATCCTCATACTAGGAATTTCATCCCTATACATCTCCCTCTCTGGATTCCTTCAAGACTGGGTTCAAGTGATACCTTCTATAAGAGATTTTCCCTGGTTCCCAGAAGTTATTATTACACTTTTCTATAAATTCATGCTTATTTAAACTGCATATATCTTTATATATCTTTATGTCTTCTCTATTAGAATATGTTTATTTTCATTTTATTCTTTGTGTCCCCTTCAATTAGTAGTGACCAGTACTCAATAGGACTAATATATTTTCATTGATTGACTGATTGATTGATTAGTTGAATGTTAGAGTCATAATAATGGTAAACATTTCTATGAAGTTCTTTAGGAAGGAGATATCAGGTCCATTTGGGAAATTTAAGAAAGAGTATTTGTGATGAAAGTTGGATTGAGCAGAATTATAAAGAAAGGGCACAATTTCCAGTACCAAAGATAATGGAAAAAATCATTACATGTTACCAGAATCAATGAGCAAAACAAAGGGTCTTTCTGTATTTTTCACTGTCTCTATTTCTATCTTCTATTCTTCCTATATAATGCTTTGTATAGTCCTTTACAATAATAGGTGCTCAATAAAAGTGCATTAAATCAATGGTGGGACTTCTGTTTTTTTTTTTTTTTTTTTTTTTTTTGTTTTGTTTTGTTTTGTTTTGTTTTTCCCTCTCAATTGATCTTTTTCTTTGAAACTCTATCTTAAATTCTTATTCCTTCAAGATACAAATACTATGAATACTACTAGAGTAAGAAATAAAATCCAATGTGTTAAAATTATTTACATTCTCATTTTAGAAATTACAAAATGAAGCCAAAAATATCATTTGGGTAGCATACTTCTGGGAAGTGATAGTTAAAATGGGGAAGGGGGAGGAATCAAATACAGTTCTATGTATGTAATGGGATTAATTGATTCCATCAAAACCTATAGTCAGAATTTGAAATAGTTTTTTAACAACTAAAATGTACTAATTAGTATAAATTAATTCTTCTAAATCTTGTTGCATGTGATCTTGTATTCATTTTTTCCTTAATTATTTAGTAAGGAAAAAAAAAAAAACTTCTTCCCTCTCTCTATAATCCCTATGTTTATATTTAAATCACCCCATGTTAACATTTCTATTAATGTCCAAAACGATTGATTGTTGCTTTAGCTAATAAGAATTCTTTAAAAAGAGACAAGAGAAATTGAGTACTTCTAATTGGTATCTATTATTTATTCAACCAATATAGGTACTCATCATATATGTGTGTTCTCAGTTTAAAAAAAGAAGAAAAATGTGTAGATGCATAATTAATGGTAAACTTATGAAAGAGACATTTGCTTTGACTAAAATTGTATTTTTAGCAAGTGGAAAAATTAATGTTTGATTATATCTAAACATAAGCTCCCCAATACTTAGGGAAATGTTTAAAAAAATGAAAATTGTATTAAGAAAATATTTGCCAACTTGGTATAATAAAGTAAAACAAGCTTCAAACAACACTTCCCAGTCACTGAACTAGTCACATAATTCACTGATAACAAATTTAGCAGTCTCTGAATCCATTCAAGAGAAACCACTGGTCATTGCCTCTTTACCCACATACTATAAGCTATTCAGAAAGCAATACAAGCAGCCTAAGGAGATTATTTTTGCCAAGTTTCACAGGTGCCTCCTGCAGAGAATGTCCCTATAGTTCTTCACTCCTCCCTTTCAAAACATGAATCTCTATTCATAAAAGATAAAAATCTCCCAGACAGAGGAGCTATTTTTTAAAATCTTTGAAGCCAATCCAATTTAGAGCTGTAGCACTTGTACCTCCTCTTAAGCACAGGTGCAGAGCGATACAGTGACTATCTTTTAAATATTTTTGAATGGGATCATGGCCTCTTCTTTTTAAATGCCATGAAGCTTAAATGAGGTCCCTTCTTTACAGGTCTCCCTATTTTAAATTTACATAACTGTTAAATTTGCATATCTATTTTTTCTAATCTACTGAGTAAAAAGGAACACCAGTTACCAAGTGACTAATGCAAATTTTGCCAATAAAATGGAAAGATTTCTTATTTTAGAAGATTATTTACCTTAAGGAAAAAATGACATAAAAAGATAGCTCTTCTCATCCAAAATGTGTATCAGTTATTTGCCCAGCTGGGGATGATAGACTTTTACACAGTCCATTCATATCTACTTGGCCTGGCAACTCTTACGGAATAGCTGGCTGTGGTTTGTCTTTGGCCTTAGAACGAACAGAATAAAATTAGATAACCCTAAAATAATTGTGCCTAAATTCAACTTGGGTTTTGCTTTCACAAAATCATTTTGTCAAGAAGGGAGTGGATAGGAGTGGACAGAACAATGTCCTTTGAAGGGAAGAAGAAGACCTTGATTCAAAATTTTTTTGCCTTGTGATCTTGGCATGTTACTTAAATTTTAAGTTTCCCTTTGTAAACTTGTAGGACTTTCTAAATTAAAAATATGTTATTGAAATAAGTCAATGGAAGAAGTTTTCCTATTAGGAGTTCCTTATGTTGATGGAAATATCACTGATCAATACCCACTTTTACCTCTTAAGGAAGGAAAAAAAGGAAAAAGGGAGGGAGGCAGAAAGGGAGGAAATGAGGAAAATATTAGTATAGGAAAATTTATGTCTTCAGATTGAGAGCTCCCTATATCTGAAAATGTTCAGAAAGAGATCAAATGAAAACTTTATGAGAACATTATAAAAGGAATCATTGTTCAGGTATAGGTTGGTCTAAGTAATCTCTGAGCTTCCTCCTAACTCTGAGATTATTTCTACAAAATATTAAAGATTATCTATACTCATGAACTGAAGTTGTTCTTTTTATCATTTCTATCATTCAGGGTAAATTATAGTCCTTCTCAGCTGTAATACTAATAGTCAGTAAAAAGTATATAGAAATATAAATGTAAGGAAATGTTGTATATTGATGCTTCTCCTGGTATTGCATTTCAATGATTTTATTTTCAAGGGTAAATTGTGTCATCTGTCATAGTTAGTTATCCTTTCAACCCTTTTGGTAAGTGGCATTTGTTTACAGCATACTACATTTGTATACCCTCACAAAATTTTTTAATCATTTCTAGTAGTTATGGAACTATATTTTAGTACAAATACAAAGCTGCATGTTTTTCATGCATGGCAAATAAATGATGATATTCATCTTCAACTTTTATCACATTGCCACTGCTACTACATTTTTTTTTACTTGATAGATTCAGCCCCTGGCATGCAGTAGTCTGAATTAATGTCTATAAAGACAACTCATTCCTCTATTCCCCAACCATTAATACCTATAATACTAAATTTGTAAAATCAAAAATTAGAAAATGATAGTTTATTTATCACAAGTCTCAATAAACATTTTTAAAGTTAATATTTTTCCATACGTATGTTTAATAAGATTCTATCAAAGCAATAAAATAGTCAAGACAAACTAAGTATGGAATTTTATCAATAAAAACCGATTCAGAAAAATTAATGTTAATTTAGAGATTATAATGTAAAAAAAAACCCTCATTGAAATTTATTTGAAAAAGAATAATATGGGAGAAACAAATATATGACAATTTCTCCTACTAGAAACTTAAAACTTATTTCCAAATTTTAGAGAACTATATTATTGTAAGGAATCTTAAATTCATTTATACCATTTAAATTATTTTTCAATAATTAGGAGAAAAAAATGTTTCCTGGTAATATTGTTTCAGAAATAAGTTTCTATGGAAGGTATTGGGAAATTAGAAACAATTCCATTCTTCCTACATTCATAATTTCTTGGAAATAATAACAACAACAATAGGAATAATAATAGTAATATTTAGTACTTACATGTTGCTTTAAGGTTTGCAAAGTGTTTTGTGGCTACTCTGTGTCCTCACAACCATGTAAGATAGGTGTTATTATCTTTATTTTATAAATCAGAGAAGATAACTTGCCCAAAGTCATATAGACTAATCTGATGAAGGAATTTTAATTCAAGTCTCATTGACTTCAGGTTTAATTCCTTGTCCACTAAACCAACTAACTTCCCAAGAAAATAAGAGGTATTATAGTTGAGAAACTAAGTTACTATGTCATGTTTTGTTCACAGGAGATAATCTGTCACAATCTATTATTAATAAGTACAACATTATTTTTTTTTATTTCATATGCTTCTAATTAATTCTATTCATTTTGTGATCTAGAAGTATTCCTAATTAAAATTATACTATTATTTGATTCTGGGACTTTTGCAATTCATCTTGGTAAAACTGTTAGGATTTTTTAAAAGCCCCACAAAAATTTTACAATCAGAAACATTTCAATGATACATTTGTCTTTTATAAATTATTATTTCTAGTATAATCTGTTTTAACTATTTAAACTGACTAGAGTTGTGAGTTTGTTATATGCTTCAATATGTTTTTGGATCTCTTTGATGTGAGCACTCTTTTCAATAGTACAAATGGAATCCTTCTTTAAGACTTTAACATATAGTAGTCACATTAGCTAAAGTACAGTGCTTCCAATCTAATCCAACAAACTTTTATTCAATTGCTTCTACATACAAGATACTATCCTAGGCACTGTGGACACAAAGACAGACCAAAAAAAAAAAAGAGTTTGAGCCCTCAAGTACCTCCTATTCTAGTAGTATTTTGTTTTGTTTTGTTTTTTTAAACTTTGAGTAGGTTTCTCTGTTTAAATATAATCTATATGTGGTTTTGAAAGGAAGATAGAATGGGTAAATTAAACCCACAGATAATTCATTGAAATATATTTAGGCTATTACTTTTAACCTCCTGCCCAAATAAATCTTCCCCTGATCTACTAACAAGTAATAAAATGGATTGATTGGAATTCCACTTCTTTGCCCTTTCACTTCCCACATTCACTGAGAACAGGAAAAAGGTCACAATGATTTTGGCAAGCTTCCAGGGTAATCCTCCCATCAAATAGCGTTAGCTATTTTTTCTTTTTTTTTTAATTTTAGAGCTCATTGTGCTTGTCTTTTAGGTGTATTTTAGTCTATGTACATACATGCACACACACACACACACACACACACACACACACACACACACTCACACACACATAAATAAAAGCCTTAGTATAAAACTATGTTTCTGGGAGGAGGATTTGAAAACTGATTTACAATTATAAAAAAAAAAAATCATGCTACTTTTAATTTATATACTACATTATACATTTCAAGCATTTCCATATATATATATATATATATATATATATATATATATATATATATATATGTTCCCTTTAATTATTACAAAAACATTGTGAAGTGAAACACTTTTTAGCATTATCCCAATTTCACAGATAAATTGAGGTTCAGACAGATACATTTAGACATATTACCACATATAATATAGCTTCACAGATTTAGAAAGGATTTCGTAGGTTATATATTCTAAGTTTTTCCATAGTATTTTACAAAGGAAGAAATGACCCAAGATAGAAAGATTAGACCAAAGTCATGTATCTCTAGTAAATCTCTAGTCATGTATATCTAGTCACAGTCAATATTTGAAATCAGTACCTCTTACTCCAAATTCAGTGTTTATTCTATACTTCAAAAAGTGTAAAAGAGGCATTATTGGAATTTAAGTCTCCTGAATTTTGTAAATTGAATATTGTATATGCCCACTGTTATGTGAAGTTATATGGAACTTCACACTTAATGAATTAAAAAATTAAGTGCTATTATGCAAAACACTCTGCTAAGTGCTGAGAACACACATAGAAATCATAGTCCCTGATAATAAGGAGCTCTGGTTCTAATAAGTGGTTCCAGCAGTAGGAAAAGGTCAGTGGTTCTTAAGATACAAAAGTAAATCAGTAGGTATGTAGTTTGTTTACTCCTATTTCCAATAATAAGACCATATCTGTCTTATTTATTTGTATACAAGTCATGTCACTATTTACACTTCAATTTTTAAATCCACATTTATAACTGGGGAAGTAACTAACTTAGTGAGGATTGCTAAAATGAAGAAATGGAAATTTATAAATTAAATGTATATTGCCTGTTGCATTTCAATAGCAGTAATAATTGACATCGTGAGCACTGATAGTTACATATGAAAAACTAAAGTTGTTTTGGTTTTTTTCTTATCCCAGTAAACAGTAGTGGTTTCTAAAAGCATTGCTCCCTCATCAATCTACAGGAACTTCAGCATAAGACCAGGGAGCACATAGCATTTAAGATCATATTATAAGTAAATCAATTTCTGAAATTCTGGGGCAGTAATGTATTTTTAAATGTGCTAAGTACTTAGGAGGATTTTTATAGGACCTCTGATATATTTCAAGGTTATTTCCACAAAAATAATAGGATATTTACACAACATTTATGAATAATAATTATCAATTTTTAGCAACAGATAAAGTTCAGCACTCCTTGGGAGTGCTGTGGAAGATGTATAGTATAAAGATATTAGTACTTGAAGGAATTTTTCTTTCTGTGTTATACTTTACATATGTCATTCTGCAAAAAATTAAAAGAAATCATAAAATCATACTATCTCAGAATTGGAAGGGAACTCAGAAATCATACAGCTCAGACTGTCATTTGTTTATGACTCTTTTGAACTTTTTTTTTTCTTTTTCTTCCCTCTTATTTTATCTTATTCTATTTTCAATTACATATAAAATGATAATATTTTTTAAAAAACATACATTTTGACTTCTTCCCCACTCCTTAGGAGAGCAGGCAATCTCACATATACCTATGAAATCATTTTAAAAAAAATATGTGTCATCTTAACCTTGTTGCAAAGAAAATAACCCCCCCAATAAAATAAAAAATGCATGCTTCTATTCGCACTGAGACTCCATCAGTTTTTTTTTTCTCTAGATGGATACTATTTTTTCATCATGAGTCCATTGGATTATTAAATATCTAAGAGAAGCTAATTTTTTCACAGTTGGGTATCATATAATATTGGCATTATTGTTTACAAGTTCTGGTTTTGTTAGCTTCATGTTGTATCTGTTCATATAAGTCTTCCTGGAGCTTTCTGAAACTATTCCCTTTACCATTTTTAAAGCATAATAATATTCTATTACAATAATACATCCCAACTTGTCCAGCCATTCCCCAATTGATGAACATCTCCTTGATTTCTAGTTCTTTGCCACTATATTAAAACAAACAAACAAAACAAAAACTACAGTAAATATTTTTGCACATAATAGAGTCCTTTTTCCTTTTTTTGTTTTTTTATTTTTTAATCTCTTTGGGATACAGATTTAGTACTAGTATTGCTAGGTCAAAGGGTATGCACAACTAATTGCCTTTTGGGCAATTGTTCTACAGAATGGTTGGTTCAGTTCACAACTCTACCAATAGTATGTTAGTGTCATCTTGTTGCAGCTGTCTTTTAAGAGCTCATGGCATATGATTTCTGAGGCAAGATGAATGAGGCAGGGGATTCATAGGGTGTGAAAAGAGCTCCAGTTTATTATACCATACAGCCTTGTTAATATACATTTTTGTAAGCGTGATCAGCATGTGAACAGTAGGCAATCCCCAATCACCATTCAGAGAAACAGCTCCTGAGCTTTGAGTATACATGGTATCTGCCAATTGGAGGAGAGCCAATAACCCTGTTCAGGCATCCCTGTTCACATGGTCACTGGCTGTGACCCTCAGCTTACACCCGTCCCATGATCACAAATCAATGTTCCTTTCTCAACAAGGGTGTTCCTGCAACGTGGCAGAAAACTTATTGTTCATCAGGGTTCAAGGTGGCCTTGGTACTCCCTCTCAGCAGACTCCTATATTCTTGCATTACCCCTCTAATATTTATCATTTTCCTTTTTTTGTCATATGATTATATGTCATATGATTTGTATAGATACAAAAAAGATTTCTAAAAGAATGCATCACCTATGTCCATTAGAAACACTGGAATACATAGGAATCAATGGAGCCTTTCTTAAAATGCTAAGTATTATGTACTTTAAAACAAAAAACAAGCATTAACTGGAACAGGGATAAACTTGAAGCCTACTCAATAAGATCTAAAATGAAGTAAGAGTATCCTTTATCAAAACTGTTATTCAATATTATTCAGATAGCATGCCAGGCGTAGAGCTAAGAGTTTTCTTCCTGAGTTCAAATTTGGACTCAGACATTTACTAGGTGTGTGACCTTGAGAATCCTGTCTCAGTTTCCTTATCTATAAAATGAGGTGGAGAAGGAAATGGCAAATCAATTCAGTGTATTTGCCAAGAAAACTCCAATTCCCAAACAACTATGATAAAAATAGCTATAATAATAAAAGACAAAGAAATTGAAGGAATAAAAATAGAAAACAAAAGAAATTCTATTTTTAAAAATTTAATTCAGTCTTATTGATACCAACTGATAAAATGAATGAAACTTACTGGAATTTCTTTGGAAACTCTGTGGGGAGAAGTAAAAGTTGTCCTCTAGAGATCTGACCTTTCAATTTGAGGTTGGAGCACTGGAGATTAGGACAATAACTTCAGTGGCAGCTAAATGGAGAAATAAATAGAGCACCTCTCCTGGAATAAGGTGGACCTGAGTGAAAATTTGAACTCAGGCACTAAACACTTAATAGTTGTGTGACCCTAGGCAAGTATCTTAACCCCAATTATTGACCCAAAGAGAGAGGGAGGCAGGAAGAGAAACTTCAGAACTCCATGTGCTAGACCCAAATTATAATCTTTTTGCAATTTAAATGTCAACTCCATTTCTAGAGATGAATTATTATCAGTGTTCTTATTCCTCAAATTCTATAAGGTTTTGTTGTTGCTGTTGTTGTTTTTATGAAGCACTGAGTGAGAATTCATTTAAACATAGCATTGAAAGAAGTTTATCAGAACTTTTTATAAAACTTTTTATAAAAAAAGAAAATCATTATTAAATATCAAAATCATATTAATCAGCATAAGATCACAAATCA
Source organism: Sminthopsis crassicaudata (assembly GCF_048593235.1). Taxonomy (NCBI): domain Eukaryota; kingdom Metazoa; phylum Chordata; class Mammalia; order Dasyuromorphia; family Dasyuridae; genus Sminthopsis; species Sminthopsis crassicaudata. The sequence goes on from NC_133620.1 coordinate 81,421,887, forward strand.
CGTTATATGAGAGAAAAACTAAAAATGAATAACTTGGTAGGCTACTGGAAATTTCTACAACTTCTATTTAAAGATTTATTGTTATTCACTTATGAGAGGATTTATCTTTTCACATTCAGGCAGTAAGAGATTACTAATAACTCTATGAAAGTCATTGTCATTTTTTTGCACTGGTTACTGACTACATTTATCTTATATGAAACAACATGGAATTGGACTTCTGAGTTTTTCATAAGAAAAACTCAGAAGTCCAATTCCATGTTGTATCATCCTTAAGTTTTCATTTAGACAGTTTCCAGACATTCTTCTTAGTAACTCCTAGAAAAATGCAAAACTAGTTTGTGTGTGTATGTGTGTGTGTGTGTGTGGTGGCTCTAAATTGATTGCTATTAATAATAACTAACATGATTATCATGTAGCAACATAAAGCCCATGCCAGAGTCTTTATAATGTTCCCCCTACAAATACATCATATTCCTGCTTCTTATTTTTAGTAGCTTCAATATTATTCCTGGCATCTCTTCTTCTAATAAATGTTCCAATAGCCTTTTGTTACTACTATCTCTATTTTAGGTTCTGATTTAAATCACCCAGCAAGTTCTACCTTCTCTCTCCCTCAATTATTACATATGCTAACCCTTCTGGTACATAAAGTTGAAACACCTTTTTTGGTAAACATAATAAACAATTGTTGGACATAGTGAAATTTACTTTCTTCACAAACTGAACCATGTTATTTATTGAGAAGGTAAAAGTTTAATGGTTACATGATTAATTGCTTGGCAATCATTTGAATTAAATAAATGTTCAATCTTAATGTCAACAAAGTAATTTAAATATATTTATATAGCTGACTATTTTTAGGAATCTATTTTAGTCCCAATGATGAAGCCACTAATGATCTAAACAGGGGTTCTCAAACTACGGCCTGCTGGCAGATGCAGCAGCTGAGGAAGTTTATGCGGCCTGTGGGGTTCTGGCAAATGGGCTGAGGGGCAGAGACAGAGTGTGAGTTTTTGTTTTAACTATAGTCAGGCCCTCCAGCAGTCTGAGGGACAGTGAACTGGCCCCCTATTTAAAAATTTTGAGGACCACTAGTAGATAGTTCAAGGTGATATTTTGTTATTATCCAAAGATACAACAATTCTTTGTTTAAAGATTTGTTTTTTGGAAACCAATTGATCCCATAAAGAATATAGAATGAAACAGAAGTTTTTATTTACAAATGTCCTTTGCAAACATGCAAGAACTTTTCTATTTTTCCTTTCAATTTTTAACACAATTGGGTAATAGTATTGATAGAATATATTTCTTTTCACTATCTAAAATTGAATTTTGTTATTTTCTTATTGCTTTAATTTTTACTTTATCTTACTTTTATCCTAGTCTAGATTAGGTCTATTGCAATTCAATAAAAAGAATTACTTCAGATTCGGTCCTTTTGTTTCCTTTGAGAAACCTACATGAGGACTGCCTGCTGAGCTTAATAGAACTACCACAACAAACTGACCTTCATTTTCTCTTATGTTCTTTTGTCACATCAGTGTTCTTTTGTACTATTCTATTTGCTGCCAGCTGAAATACACCTGAATTGTGAGACAGAGAATTTTGATTTCTATTGACTTGACTCTTAAAATTTGTTCACTAACTTTTAACTTCTACTGACTCTGCTCAAATGCCAAGGATCAAAGACTTTGCTATTTCTAGGACTTTAAAATAATCTTATTGAAAATGTTTGATTTTCCATTGTTGGTCAATAAATCAGTTTGTTTTTAAATGGCATATGTTAACATTTAATATGAATTTTCTAAGATTCATGTATATACATATATGTATGTATATATAGTATGTCCATCTAAAGATCCATCCATGTATAATCAATCACTCACCTGTATTTTATCCATCTGTCTACTATTCTATCATCTATCTATACATTAATTTATCCATCCATCATCTATCTATCCATCCATTTGTGTATCTGTTTTTGTCTTTTCATCAGTTTTTTTGTCTATAGAGTAGATAGGTTATTCTAGACAATTAAAGTCCATTTTATCTGTAACAACTTTCTCTATATTCCAATTTTCTTTCTCTATCTCTTTATCTTTGTTTCTGTCTCTTTCTCACTCCATATTTATATTATAAATATGAGTATATGTATATGATATGCACACATACCTGTATGTGTGTACTTGTGCACATATATATATATCATGAATTTATGTGTGCATTAGCTTATTCTATGTACTAATAGTTTAGAATAATATTGATACTTTATTTGAAAGATAGTGATAATTTATTTCTTGAAGATAAATGACATGAATATATGTCAGTCATATAACTTTTTAAAATTAATTTGAATAAATTAGATAATTATCTATGCTGTTTTGTTATAAAGGCCATATTTCCTTATTTATTTTCCTTGTATATGACATCCTATTTCATGTCTTAGAACCTTTGCTCAATTTGCTTTCCATGCTTGGTGTATTCTTCCAATTCCACTTGACCTCTTGAAACATAAAGCTATTGTTGTTAAGGCTCAGCTCATTTACTACCTCCTACAATAGGCCTTTCTTGATGCTCCAATTTGTCTTTGATTACCCCTCAAAATTTTCAGATTTTTTTTTGAATTGTGAATTGCATTTGAATTAAATTGAATTATTCATGATATTGTTTTCCAGTCATTCCGCAATAAAATATAAATTTCTTAAAACTTGAACAATTCAGCTTTATTTTTTTATCTCTGGCCTAGGGCCTAGCACAAATTGATCTATCAGAATTTACTTAGTCTACTATACAAATATATATGTATATACATATATATGTGTGTGTGCGTGTATTAAAAATGAAACTCCCTATTTTGAAGGATCTTAGATTTATTGGGAAGACAGTAGGTGGGTTTATAGAAAAAATACATATAAAAAAAAAGAGAAAATAAAAATAAAAGAGAAAATGAAACAAAACTAAAATAAGGAAGGAGAGTTCTAGGAATTAGAGAAATCAAGAAAGACTTCATTTAGAATTTGGTGCATGAGACAGATCTTGAAGGATGAGAAAGAGTTCATGAAGTGGAAAGTGAATAAATTACAAGCCTATGGGATGACCAGGGTAAAGACACAGAGAGTAGAGATGAAGTGTCATGTGGAAGGAAGAGAAAAATGGCCAGAATAGGGTATAGGAAGTTAAGTGAAGTGACAGAAATTTTGTTGTTGTTATTCAAGTTGTATCCAATTCTTTGTGACCCCATTTGGTGTTTTCTTGGCAAAGCTATTACAATGATTTATCATTTCCTTTACCTCTCCAACTCATTTTATAGATAAGAAAACTGAGACAACAGGATTAAGTAATTTGACCAGGATTACACACCTAGTAAATTTTTGAAGTCAGTTTAGAACTCAGTACCTGATTCTGGACCCAGTACTTTTTCCCCTGAGCCATTTCACTGTCCTTGGAGAGAAATATTAGAAGCCAAATAAATTAGGTAAAATTTAGCTTTAAAGGCAATAGGGAACCACAGAGTTAATTTAGCAAAGAATTGAAATAGTCAAAGCAGTGTTCAAGGGAAATGATTTCGGCAGCTTTAAAAATAATGGAGTAAAGTGGGAAATCATTTGAGAAAGGGAGACCACTTTGGTGGCTATTACAATAGATTAGGTAAGAGGTGAAAAGTTCAAGAATGAAAGTTGTTGGTGTGTGATGGGGAAAAGGGGTCAGAAGTGAGACATTTTTTCGAAGGAAGAAATAGAAAGCTTGGGCAATTGATTGGATATACTGAGGGAGAATGAAGATTGAAAACTAACAACTGAGACTTAAAAAAACAAAAAAATGAGTTGATTAATTATTTCTTGTTGAATTGACTAGAAAATGATTTGTGTTTGTTTTGTTTTCAACATTTGTTATAATAGCAATACTAAAATACTCAATAGAGTAGCATCCTAAAAGAACAACCTAATCTCAGAGGCTCAATTTATAAATATGATTAATATTTTCATCTTTATTCTTTTAAACATTACTCAAACAACTTTCAAATCTACCTCAAAATTAGAGCAAGAAAAACTATTGTGAAAGGATTATACATGGGTGTATTTTTTTTTTTATTACCACTTTAGAATTTTCTAGCTGATATTAGAAGAGTCATCCAGGATATTTTAATCCAAAATAATGAGGAACAAAAGTTTGCAATAAAGAAATGGAAAGGGAATTAATATCCTTTCTTTTTCTACAGTTTTATATAGATGCATTCAGAAAATGAAGCACATATATTCCAAACTAAAAATCATATATTTATCGTATCACATATTCTGCAACTTGAAAGCATTTGGAAAGGACACAGTAATAGTTTATTGACCCCACATTGATTATTCCTGAGATATGAGGCCTTCTGGCATAGAATTTATCTTAGGAGACATAAAGGTTGGAGTTAGGAATGTTCTAGACAGGCTCTGAGACAATAGAAGAAGAAAACTCAATGCTATAAGACAAATGATTCTAAGTCACTTGGAGGCAGTGTCCATGATTCTGGTAAAGGTACAAGGACAATTAAAAAAAATAAATTTAATAATGTAAAGTCTAGTAAGAATCTGTTATATTGGTAAAGAGGTATGCTAAATTCTAAAAATACAAAGAAGATAAATAGATAAAGTCCCTGATTTTAGTGATTCAATTAAAGGATCTTGTTCATGTATAATTCTAACACTTCCCCCACATATGCACAGCACAACTACATACATATTTTTATTGATGTACAAGTATATACAATATATTTTATAAGCACAATTGGGTTATATATAGATGTATATAATAAATACATACAATGATAACACAAGTTAGCTGAAATCATCTACTACAAGAAACCTTTTCAGCTTCTTCAAATAGTTAAACAATCCCTTCAAATTGCTATGCATTTATTTTCTAAACATTTTCTACTCACTAAATGTTTTTAAATATTGTTCTCTCAGGTAAATAGAATCAATGGGGGGGGTTGTTCCTATAATTTGAACCATATCTTATGCATATGTGCATAGTAAGTGCTTAGTACTTGCTAATAGAACTTAATTAAAATGCATGATAGATCAAACAAAGGTACCTGAAAAATGATCGAAAAAAAAACACTTTTTTTTTTTCTTAAAGAGCAGAGAGAAAAATAAGAAGTATAAAGTGGGATGGTAACTAGAATAAAGGGTCATTTTATATGTAAGTTTTCTCTTTGTTTCCATATAACCTTTTACTTTATTTCATTTCACTTTTTCCTCATATTTTTTTTTTCCCCAATTAAATAGGAAAAGCCAATTAAATGAACATTCTACTAGAATTCTACTGAGGCCTGAATCAACATTCTACTAGAAGATAAAATACAAGGAATTTCTTCCTTGAGGGAAGAGATTATTCCCTTTGTTTGCTTGCTTGTTTTTATCTTGAGTATTTAGCTAAGTGTTTAGACACAGAAAGTTATTTAATAAATTTTAGTTGAATAGAATTGAAGATCACTTTTTAAAGAGCATTTAAGGGGCCGGTTAGATGGTGTAGTGGTTGGAGAACCAGCCCTGAATTTAGGAGAATCTGAATTCAGACATGTAACACTTTATAGCTGTGTGACCTTGAAGAAGTCAGGGTTGTCTCAAAAAAAAAAAAAAAAAAAAAAAATCACTCGAGGAGACATGCTTTATATGCATATGCATGTATTTTAGTCATGTCCAACTCTTTGTGACCCCCATCTGATATCTTCTTGACAAAGATACTGCAGCTTGCCATTTCTTTCTTCAGTTTATTTATAGATAATGAAACTGAGGCAAACAGGGCTAAGTCTCAAGTCCCACAGTGTAGTAAGTATCTGATGTCAGATTTCAATTCAGGAAAGATGAGTCCTTCTGACTCAAGATCATCACCTAGCTGCCCTAAGAAGTTAAGCAAAAACATAAAATATACTGTGCAAAACATACAGTACAATAACTTTTTTTTTTTTTTAATTCCCTCCTTGAAGATGGATTTATTTTGTTCCGGTTTTGTTTTATTATTTATTTATTCAGCTACTTAATCATTTGATCTTACATCACTTTTGTGATCATGAAATATAAGGTGGAAACAGCCAATGTTTCTATTACTCTACTGGAAATGTTGCATCTGGAAAAGGAATTGCCATTGTGATCTTGAAGAGAGAACCCCAAAACTCTTGAAAAATCCTTAAAGGAGAAAACCTTCTTCAACTCTGCCTCAGTGAGGGGACTCCACCCAAGCACAAACAGTTTCATCTTTTTTATCTGGGTGGGAATAGCTCAGTCCCAAAACCCATTGAATTCAATTCAAATTCTAAGCTAGCTGAAACCCACTCATGAGCCCCCTTCACCTTGTAGCCAAAGCCCCCTATTATAAAAGAGCCAAATTAAAACCCTCTCTTTGCAAAAGTTCCAAACATGCCAGTTATGCCATCCCAAAGAGCTTCTGCCCATTGGAATACTATTTCCGGTGCTTTCTTCTCTTTATTTAACACTTTTTACTAACTGGACTTTAACCTCACTTCCAAACCCCATAATAAATCTCTTTTATCAATCTAGGCTAAATTCCTTTACAGAGGACTCTTGCACCGCCAGAAGGGAATCCCAGAACTCCCTACCTTTGCACCACCACTAGACCTCATTTAAACCTTATTTAACTCCTTGACCACCAGTAACCCTAATTTCATTTGGATATCCCAAATCTAAATCTCATCAATCTCAGTGAAGATTTTTCCTAAAAGATGGTTCAGTATTGGTTTCTCAAGAGACTAGTGTCTAATGTTCAATACTTCTGTTCTGAATATAAATGATCACCCTTTAGTTCTTGGATGATTTAAGAATGATACTCTATAGACTATATGACTGACTAAATGTGATCCATATTTGCTTCTATACTTTCTATTTCCCACATAATATAATTTCTTTTTATGAACTTCTTTGATCTATTATTTTCAGTTTATCATCAAGCTTCATGTTAACCTTGCCTAATGTTTTGTTTCCTGGTTAAAGTTATGTATAAATGCATCAGTTTAACTGACTTGATTTAAACAGTGTCTATATTTTGCCAAAAGAAATTGAAAAATTAAAATAGGTTAAATCATTTTTAAAAAGAGATATTCAGATATATCATAGAATGGTGGATAGTATTAGAAATCAGGTAAGGGAGAACTGAATTCAAATTATGTCTCAAATACTTGCTAGCTTTCTTTATAAGCACAGACAAGTCTTTTAGTCTCTCTGAGTTTCTGAGGACTATCAAAATATGAGCTCTATGATGATTGCCATCTATATTAATGTGGAGTCTTCACATGTATGAAATCATAGGTTCTATACTGGCTGCATAGCAAGGCATTGTGCATCTATAAAAAGGCAAAAGACAAAATTTATTGAAAACAATGGAAAAGATAAAACATATCTTTTATGTGCAGCCTTTTGATAGAAAATAGCATTTGAACTTTCTCAAGAACTCCAAAGTTCATCAAATACTTATGAGACACATATAGATACGCATACATATTAGGCGAAGTAAAAAGGAAACCTCTAAATGAGTTAGATCATATACTTTTGTATATGTAGCTATTTCCCCTAATAATCAGAATATTCATTAGAAAGTAAGGTTTAATTATAGTAGCCAGACAATTGCATCAAAATATATGTCCACAAACAAAGACAGAGAATGTAAATATTCCATGCCTGCAAGTCAATGATTAGTCTGGCAATAAATTCTTGCTTTTAATACTTCCGAATCATCCAAGCAAAAAAGCTTCTCTCTGCAGGATATTAGTGACAATGTGGTATAGTGGATATAGGAGTATGCTTGGATTAGTGAGTTCCTGATTAGGCACTGCTACTTACTTTATAAAAGGCCAAAAATAAATTACTCTGTATCTCTGAGCATCACTTTCTCATCTATAAAATAGTTAATTTCACTCACTATGCTGAGTTCACAGTTGTCTGTGTATATGTGCATATTAAATAAAATAATGTGTAGAAAGGTGATTTTCAAACTGTATAGCACAATGTAGCTTACAAAGCTTGTGACTATATGTATTTTATGGAGTTTTCTTATGAAAATTATGTAGCCATTTTATCCATATTTCAAACACATATACTATTCTTATGTGATAAACTATTTGCTCATATGTGTTTTGCATGAAAAATGTTTTTAGATATTTCCTGGGTATATACATTAAAGTTAGTTTGAAAAACATAATTTGTTGTTATGGATTTATATTGTGCTAATATGCTCAGCAAAATGTGATTTCTTCCAATGTTTTATTGTTGTATTTGCACCATGTTGTTCTTTTAATGTTCTGTATTTACTTTATTAATTTTCAAAATGTGCCACTTACATTTGGCAACCTGGGCTACCTTTTCATGTCAGCATGATTTAAAATGTATATAATTTAAATTCATCAGATAATAAATATAATTTAGCAAATACATCCCTCCAAAATGTGCCTGCTGCCTAGGAAGGTATTATGTATCTATGAAAAGCCAAAGGGCAAAAATCATTGAAAACACTTAAAGAAAAATTTGAAATATACTTCTCATATCCAGCCTTTTGACAGAAGGTAATCATTTGGCATCTGAACTTTCTCAAGAACTTTCAACTTCATACAATATTTATGGCACACACAAAAGCATATATGTACATGCACACAAAGAGAACATAGTGTATAGATTATATACATATATATAGAGATACGTGTATATACACATGTACATACATACATACAACTTGTATATCACATATAAATACACCATTTCTTTATTTGTGAAAATGCAAATGTACAAAACGGTAATGAAAATGTAAAAATGTTTCAATTACATAAAAGAAACCCAATTATGATAAAATATTTATTTCAACAAGAATCTTTTTTTTTTTTTTTTTTTTTTTTTTAATGAGACAATTGTGATTAAGTAACTTGCCCAGGGTCACATAGGTAGGAATTTTTAAGTTCTAAGGCCAGATTTAAATTCAGGTCCTCCTGACTTCAGGATATGGTGTATCCAATGTTACTTTAAAGATGAAAGAAGTGTCAAAATTTCTAGTGATAGCAATCATCACAGATGGCCTTTGCTTTTCCATTAGCAAAATGAAATAAAAACTATTTTCTCATTTCTTTTCTGACAACCTTAAGTACCTAAGAATCAGAACAAACCCCACAAGGTATAAAGAGTAAAGGAATATGAACAGCAGATAAAATAACTGATTCAATATTGTACTGTTTCCTTCAGCCTTGAGGAGAACCAAAATGATACCATGATGTTGGGGTCAATATAATGCGTGTCTGAGCTCAAAAGAAATATTAAATGCACAAATTTACATACATCTTTCTCTTAAATGTTCATATAGAATATTTTTTTATACTATACTGTACTCTGCTGAACAACGTTGCTCTGAGGTTAGAATTACTTGAATTTGAATGTAGTGGAAAATTATATTTTTAAACTGAACAAACTTGGTTATCTGGAAATTCTGTGAAATGAAAAACTGTAATAAGATACTATTTATAAATGTTTAATCATTTAAACACATAGAAAGGTGCCTCGGAAGAAGATAGGCTGATGAATACTCCATCAAATATCTAATTAGATTGGGGGGGGGGGAATAAAACAAACAACACAGACGAAAAAAACAAACAAACAAACAAACAAAAACAAACAAAAAAAAAAAAACAGCCCTAGTTGGAAAGACAGAAGAGACAGCAGAAAGAGCTAAGGAGTAAATTATTCCACTTGTATGATATATTCTTTCAATATGTACATAGAAAATGAAGGTTAAGGGAAGTCATCTTCTCTTTATTGAATCAGAAAGAAGTAGGAATAATATAATAATAGTAGAGACATCTGTTTTCTATGAAGTAAAAGGTTGTTTATAGAGAACAAATTAATTAGTTGACTAAGATTAATTTTATTCAACTGTTGTTAGATCTTGATTATCATGAGTTCAGGAGAGAATCAAGTGAATAAGAAGCTTCAAAAAGAATTAATATATAAACAGGAAGAATGCTATATTATATATAGCAGATATGACAGAATTATGGACATTAAAATAATATAAAGGATCAAGTATATATAAGTTTTGTTTCCTTTATAATTTTTTATCTCAATTCAACTATTACCTCAAAATTTCAACAAAATGATGAATTATATTCAGTTTTATATGAGCAGAAGCATAGAAATAATGATTTACAGCTGAGAGAGAGCAGAATTCTAATCCTGTCTCTGATAGTAGTTATAATCAAAGGGAAGTCACTTTTCTCCTCTTAGATTATTAATTAAGATTTTTTTTTGTCTTAGGTGAAAAAGATTTGTTTGTCTCACTTGCTACCCAGCCTTAATCACTGAATGCATGTGCTTCAGTCAAACTGAGATCTTTTGAAGACCTTAGCTTAAAAAGGCCAAGGTCTCCCATTTCATCCAGGGCCACCTTCAGTAGTCTTATCTTTATCTGGCCACTGGCCAGATGGCTATAGAGAGGAAAGTGAGGCAGGTGACCTTCTACAGCCCTCCCTCACTTAAATCCAATACACTTTTTTGTCATGGCATTATCTTCTTGAGGTCATAGTCCTGTTTGAGAATGAAGGACAAACAACATCAATAACTAATTCATAAAATATGTCTACCTACTATATCTACACCTCTAGGGTTGTGTGATTTAATGGAGAATTTTGTGTCAGGAGAAATTTGGATTTTAATTCAGTTTTTGACATTTGTTCTTATGTATCCAAGTCAGTTTATTTCTTTAAGTCTTACTTTCCTCATCCATAAAATTGGGAAAATGATGCCATAGTACTAAAATTTCCATGTGAACACTCCTACCTCAGAAGGGGAAATGTTAAAAATCAGGATGTGATTTATTGTTTTGCTGTTTTTTTGGACTTAAAATCATGATGGAAAAATGTTAACAATTGAGATTAAAATTAAAAATGTGTAATGTAAGTTAGTATGTCTACATTTAAGACTTCCTCTTGGGAGAAAATTTTTGTTTAAGAATGTTGCAGATATAACTAAGAGGTATCTATAATTGTCCTAAATTCATAGTTAATTCAATCCTTGGTCATTCTGCCTTGCAGCTATGACTTATTCTAGAAAAGTTTTTTTAGATCAACTAGTTCAACTAATCAGCTGAGGACATTTTATTAAAAAAAAAAAAAAAAGCATTTTAGATGGTTTTTGGATTTCTTATTAGACTGCTGGCAGAATAAAGTATATCAAGTTCACTTTTAAAAAGTCAACCCTCATAATCACATCAAACTTTAAAATCCTTTTGAAGTGACTATTTTGAAGAATTATTTCTTTCTTTGAAAATAAAAAGGACTCAAATGCACTGGATATTATTTATAAAATATTAGCTAAATGGATATTGCATAATAGAAATACATCTAAATTTATTATTACCAATGTTGAAAATGTCTTTAAATATATACTTGTATAATAACCATCACGTTCAAATACAATGGGTTAGAGTAAATTAAATTTGGAAATAACAATGCCCATATTTTTTGTATATTAATTTTGCTAACAATTTAAATGACCAATTACAAATGAAATATTTAAAATATTAAATAAAATCTAGCTATTTCAAATCAGCAAATATTCATTGGGTATCTACCATTAAAAAACAAAACAAAGCAAGAATAATACCACCACAATACAAAAAAAAAAAAAAAAAAAAGTCTACATTACAACTGGGATAGAATGGAACAAATCTCATATCACTTTTTTGATGAGTCAGATATTAAATTCTCACTTTTGCCATCAATATTATTGAGATTATTACTTATAACATATTTTAGGAGTACTGATGGCATTAAAGAAGCACAACATTTTTTGGACCCTATATTGTCAGTAATCTTTCAAATATTGCTAATTCAACATGGAAGGAAATAAATTATAGAATAAATATACATAAAATAGATTTATTTTAATAGGTTAATATATTTATTTACCAAAGATTACTCAAACCCTATTGATGTTTCTCACACCCTGGGTTGCTAATCCCTAGAGTATGTGATTTATAGAAAGTTCTCTCCTTAAATAAGAACAATAATATAAAATTGTGTGTAAAAGAGTTGTTTTGTTTTGTTTGTCCTCTGGGATCAGAGAACACTTTTGCTATTAGTAGCTGTAAACACTGGTCATTAATGAATTCAACAGCTTGTTTCAGTTTATCTGAAAAGAGGCAGATTCCCAACAAAAATAAGTCACCTAGTGGTGGTCTGATTATTACTTACTGAAGAGTTGCTCAAGAAACAAACAGCAAAGATCCAGTAGGAGTCTTCCCATAAAATAAGTAAATAAATGTTATTAATAATAGAGACTTGATGAGAATGGTTGAATACTGTGACTTTAAAAATATTTAAGTACCACTTTGTTCTCATCCATTGCCTTATACAGTCTAATCTTTCACTGTTACTACAATGATATCCAAATTGTTTCACTGAAAATTTAAAAAATTCTAAGTTATGTTTTCCTATTTGCACTCAAACAACTTTAGAATATCTGAGTTTAAAGAAAACTCCCTAATGCTATATTACAATTACATTGAATACGGGGACAAAAATCCTGCAATGAAAAGAAATAACTTTCGTTCCTAATCCTTCATCCCCTTTCAAACTACAGAAACTACATGGACAACCAGACACTTGTTTAAATATATTTACAATTCCAATCTACAATCCCTAAGTGTAAGTTATTTTCCTTATGAATATACTTTTTCTTACTTGTCTCAACTTTAATGACCCCAAATTTCTCTCTAAAACAAAAGGCCCCAACAGGAAAGGAAAGAAGAGAGAAGAGAGAAGAGAGAAGAGAGGGCAGAGAGAGAATGTAGGGGAAAGGAAAGAGGCAGAAGAAAGAAAGAGAGAGGAAGAAAGAAAGGAAGGAAGGAAGAAAGAAATATAAAGAAAGAAAAAGAAGGAAGAAAAGAAAAATGAAGGAAGGAAGGAAGGAAGGAAGGAAGGAAGGAAGGAAGGAAGGAAGGAAGGAAGGAAGGAAGAAAGAAAGAAAGAAAGAAAGAAAGAAAGAAAGAAAGAAAGAAAGAAAGAAAGAAAGAAAGAAAGAAAGGAAGGAAGGAAGGAAGGAAGGAAGGAAGGAAGGAAGGAAGGAAGGAAGGAAGGAAGGAAGGAAGGAAGGAAGGAAGGAAGGAAGGAAGGAAGGAAGGAAGGAAGGAAGGAAGGAAGGAAGGAAGGAAGGAAGAAAGGAAGGAAGGAAGGAAGGAAGGAAGGAAGGAAGGAAGGAAGGAAGGAAGGAAGGAAGGAAGGAAGGAAGGAAGGAAGGAAGCAAAGGATAAAGGAAAGGAAAGGAGGAAGAAAGAAAGGGAGGAGACAGGAAGGAAGGAAGGAATACAAAAGGAAGAAAAGAAGAAAGGAAGGAAGAAGAAAAAAGGAATACAAAGAAAGTCAGAAAGACAAAAGCCAAGAAGACAAAAATGAGGAAGAAAAAAAAAGGGGGGGGAAGACAAGGAAGAAATAAAGAACAAATATAAAAAAAAAGTATGATCAAAAATGCATTAACCATATTTTTAGGATTAAATACTATGAATAATGGAAAACCTATAAGTTCCACTATAATCTACAATATAAAGAGAAAAAACAAAAATACTGCCTGATATAATGGAAGGATATTCAGATACAAATATAAGAAGATAGGGGAAAGAATGAAAGAGGATGAATAGACATAAGCTGCCATCAACTTCCTTTGAGGGAACATTGATGTGATTACAGAAACATTTGACCATTTGAGCATTTCACAAAATAATACATCAAGTTGAAGACAAGAATTAAAAGAAATTTTAAAATATTTCATTTATTTGACAATTTTACAATCTGTTTTATTTTGTATTAATGTATCTAGTATGGTGAAAAAAGGAAAAAATGTCCCTG